>NW_027137926.1:553476-553844 GCF_003813185.1 Lentinus tigrinus ALCF2SS1-7
CGTAGCTCGCTATGTCACTCAGTTCAATCGTCTTGCCACCCAGGTCGGCTGGGGCCCCGAAGCTCTCCGCTACCAGTTCTACAAGGGTCTTCCGGACCGATTGAAGGATCGGATCTCCGAAATCGGGAAGCCTAAGAACCTGAACAAACTCCGAGAGCTCGCCCAGTCTATCGACGCTCGGTACTGGGAACGCAAGACTGAACGGAACCACGAAACTCGGACTTCATCCTCGGGGAACAAGAACACCGCTACTCCGAAGTCATCTTCGACGTCGAACAACACCCCTCAGAAGCAGAACACCTCTTCTTCGAGCAACTCCGCTAGTCCGAAGAGTACTCCGAAATCCGGAACTCCGAAGACTCCGTCTA
>NW_027137927.1:0-61670 GCF_003813185.1 Lentinus tigrinus ALCF2SS1-7
TGCACCTTGGTTCCATCCTTCAAGCCTGCCTCGGTTATCGTGGCGTCACTGGAGACATTCTTCTTGCCCTTGAAGAGTAGCTTCTGGTTCTCCGGGGCGACGGAAGTGAGTTCCTCCAAGCGTTGTTGAAGATATTCGAGGGTGGCATCGGGCAACAGAGAGAGTGGATGTGTGGTTCCACGATGGGAGACGGAGATGATGATTGGAGAAGACATGTAGTTACTATGCGAGACCGTAGACGTAGATGATGGTGGTACAGGGACAAGGAGTAGGTCTGAAAGCGATCACACCAAGGTCACGGTGTACGCGTAAGTTCGCTGGAGAAGGCTATTTGGAGGCTAAGTGGGAATGCCGACGTCCCCGAGTCGGCGACGCCCGAGCGAGAGACGCCTGCTTACTGGAAATCCTCAGCTGCATGATGTCATCACGGCTTTTCGGGAATACTTCGCCTCAAGTCCTTCACGCAGAGACTGGTGCAGTACTTGCCTCCGTGTACGATAGTCCTTACAGAAGCAAGATAAAGCTGCCAAAGACACTGTAAAAATACTGTCTGATTTTACACGGTTTAAACAGCCTGGAAGCAAACATACACGGTTGCCATAAAGGGGAGAGTCGCTTGCCACGTGTTGATGGGAAATTCGGGATGTGCCTCAACGTCCTCGCGTGACGCTGCCCACTTGCTCTCCGATTCCATACAAAACCGTCATCCCCCACACCTCAGCGACGTCTACGTCCTCCTCTCGCGTCCATACACATTCTACACCATGTCCTCCATCTTTCCAGGACGTCGCAAACACCAGAGACCTGTACCGACCCTCAACTGCCATGGTCAGCGCACTCGTTGCTATTCTTGGTTGTCCCATCCGCTCACTTCTCGACCACGTCAACCCCACAGATCCATGGGGCATGCGCGACACCCCCTCCGATGCTGAGGATTCACCGAGCACCTCCAATACGCGTGCAGCGGCCGCAAAGATCATGAATTCGATGCGCAAATTCTCCTATAGCGGCACACCCAGGAAACGCGAGCGAGATCAGTCGGTGCGTGGCCCCTCCTCTTCCTCCTCCTTCGTATGCTGATCAGCTTGTTGTTATCTACAGGATGGACTCATGTACTCTACACCCGCAGAGAACTGTCCACCAACGCCTTCGGCCTACAACTTCCATGATAGGCCCGATACCCGGCCGACCATCGAGCAAATAGCGATGGGCCTCCATGTCTCGCGCACACCACACCTCCTGCCCCAACGTTCCGTCTCCTCTCCCCACGTCCATAATCATCCTCATCACCATAACCGACGCAGCGTGGACTCGCCACGAGTGCACAGCCCACTCCTCACGCGCCCTACCATGCACATCCGACGCGCCTCCACATCAGCCGTCGTATTACCCCCACCCCCACCGCGCTCCTCACTCAAGAAGATGACGCGTCTGCCGACTCTCGAAAGCGCGACCCTCGCGCCCTCTGCGTCCGATGCGTCCTTGTCCACTCTCACCACGCAGACGTCCAACGGACCGGCGACCCCGAGGTCGGCACAGAGTGCACCGGCAACGTCATTCCCTGGGAAGCTCCGGTTCGAAATGCTCAAGCTCCTGCCCAGTAGGAAGGGCTCCCTGAGCTCTACAGATAGCGCACGCTCAGACAGCCTCATGACGCCCTCTGACACAGACTCCTTGTCTGGAGGGCTCACCCCCCGGAAATCGGTGCGGTTCTCGCCAGGGGTGCCCGACTCGGAGACTGAGATGTCGTAACATTTGGCTTCCTCGACTCCTCATTTCCGTTTGGTTCTTCAGTTCGGTAATGTTCCGGTTATCATCCCCCCGCCTGGCACGGTGGCCTATCTATACTCTATTTGCATCGCTGTTGTTGCACGCATTACTACTATTCACACCCCACATTCCCCCATTGTATCGCACCAGAACACTGACCTTAGAAGTATTCCAAGCCCTGGGATGGCGGATCACCCCACGCTCTATCAGCTACAACATTACTACTACTGTGTAAAGTAGACATTAACCATCACTATCCTCACACTATCCCCCTATGATGCAATGCCGTGCGCTGCGTATGCACTCTGCGCAGTGCAAGCCTCGCTGACTCCGAGAGCCTGCGCAATGCTCGATATGTCATGGGCGCCTTGTAGTGGTCCGAACCTGCTTCCGGGCGGGCCCTTGTCCTCCACACCCGCCATCATCCCACCGCTTTCCGTCTCTCTCTTCCTTCTTGCACGACAAAGTTCACGTCTTTCACGTCCACATCCTCGGCTATCGCGGCTTGCGGCCTACTAGAGCGCAAGCAGCAGCTTGGAACACTACCATAGAAGACAGCCTACGCAAGAAATTCTGATCAAGAATCGAGATGGCGCCGGTAGAGACGGAGTACTACGACCTGGTGCGCGGCGGGTGCCTTCGCTCGTGTGCGCGCGGGCTTTCTGACCTGTCTGTGTTGTGGTGGAGGCTAGTTAGGTGTCCCGACGGACGTGAACGACACGGACTTGAAGAAGGCGTACAGGAAGCAGGCGATCAAGGTATGTCCGCGCAACTTCGCCGTCTCTCTCATGAGCTCATTTGGCCTATTCTTCCATTATTCCGTCGTTCTACTTACTGGGGTATGGGGGTGTGTTGGGTAGTATCACCCAGACAAGAACCCCTCTCCAGATGCTGAGGAGAAGTTCAAGGAGATCAGGTTCGCGCTCCTCCCCTGTCCTCCGAACAGTCTCGGCTCGCACTAACGCCCCGCCCAGCAAAGCGTACCAGATTCTCTCGGATCCTGTGAGTCCTCTTCGCTTCTCTGCTTTGTCCTGTCTCTCTAACTCGCTCCCCCAGAATCTGCGCGTCGTATATGACAAGAATGGCGCCAAGATGGTACGCACCCGATCACGCTTTCCTCCTCTCGTCGCGGACTATTCATGTGCGCTCGCTCGTAGGCGGACAGCGAAGGAGGCCCGACAATGGAGGATGCGGCGGGCTTCTTCGCGAATGTGTTCGGTGGAGAGCGATTCAGGGACTATGTGAGTGTTCTCTTCCGTTTGTTCGAGCTCGCGGCGCGTCCGCCGCAGCGTGCCACCGTGTCGCAACATTCCCCTTATGCGCGCGAAGTCGTCTGTCCAACCGTCCCTAGAGGCTTGCCAGGAAGAGCGCTCGCTACCTCAGACGAGTGCCCCGAACGGCAAGGGCACAACTCTCCGTATCTCGCAACCTCCCGTCGCGCTTGACGAATGTATATCTGCTGCATCGTACTCACATTCAACCTCAGATTGGCGAGATATCGTTGATGAAGGAGATGACGTCCGTCGCGTCGACGATGATGTCCGAGGAAGAAAAGGCAGAGATCGAGCGTGAGATGGTCGAGGGGAGTACGCCCACCTCACCGCCTCCTGTGTCTGCTACGCCGACCCCTGCGGCGACACCTTCGCCGGCGGTTGCGTCCCCGCTCCCTCGCCCTGCGTCCGGTCCTGTCCCCGCGACGGGGGCGTCCCTCGTCCCGTCCCCGGCACGCTCCCCCTCGCCGTCCTCCGTCGCCTCGCCCGGACCTGCTACTCCTGGTCCGGAGCGGGACTCCCTGGCATCCGCATCGAAGAGCCCCGCGTCGTCGTCCTCGACGAACCTCAAGGACAAGGAGCTGCACAAGGGCGAGAAGGAGAAGGATGCGCACGGGAAGAAGCGGTCGAAGCTGACGCCGGAGCAGAAGAAGAAGCTGCAGGAGCTCGACGACGAGCGCAAGAAGAACATGGAGGAGCGCGTCGAGACGCTGACGAAGAAGCTCGTGGACCGCCTCCGGCCGTTCGTCGAGGCGAAGCACCCGGGCGACAAGGACGACCCGGAGACGGCCGCGTTCGAGCGCAAGATGCGCAGCGAGGCGGACGATATGAAGCTCGAGAGCTTTGGTGTGGAGCTGTTGCATACGATCGGCAATATCTATATGATGAAGGCGACGTCGTTCTTGAAGAGCAGGAAGTTTCTTGGCATGTGCGTGCTTGCTGATCGCTGATGACTGGTGGGTGGGAGCTGACGTCGGTGCAGTCCCGGATTCTTCTCGAGACTGAAGGAGAAGGGCGCGATGGCCAAGGACGCGTGGGGCGTCATTGGGAGCGCGTGAGTATCTCTGTATGTCTCTGTCGTGCTCGCTCACTGATAGGAGTCCAGTCTCGGCGTTCAGCAGACAATAGCGGTATGTCCCTATATGCGTGCGCGTGCTCACGTCGACTGAAATCTGGGATTGTCCAGGAAATGGAGAAGCTTCAGGCCAGGGGCGAGCTCGGGGAGGAGGAGCTCAGGGCTCTGGAAGAAGACGTCACGGGGAAGGTGCGTTGTTCGTTCGCGGGTGGTTATCAAGACCTGACCCTGACATATGGCGCAGATCATGCTTGCGTCGTGGCGAGGGACTCGTTTCGAGGTGTCACAAGTCCTCCGAGAGGTGAGTTCCGTCATCAAGACTGGCGCGAGGCCGCTGTTGAATGTGTCGATACCACATAGGTTGTCGACCGCGTACTCAAGGAGCCAGGTGTCTCAGACCAGGTGCTCTACAACCGGGCAAAGGTTCGTTCACAATGAAGCCCTGCGCGTTGTCACTTGTATTCACCGCACTTTACAGGGTCTTCTCCTGATCGGTGCTGTGTTCAAGTCGACCGTCCCCGACGAAACCGACGAGGAACGCCGAGAGCTCGAGAGGTGCGTGATCGTCGCATTTGTTGTCGTTGGACATCCCTCGACTCATGATTGGGGGTCAGGATGGTCGCCGAGGCCGCAGCCGGCAAGTCGAAACACCACCAGGTGCGCGCCGCCCAGCGAGCGAGGCAACGCGAAGCAGCGTTGCACACGTCGTCGTCTGCGTCTCCCGAGAAGCCGCACGCAGAGAAGGCACAGGCACCGCCAGCGTCTGCTGCATGAAGGATGGCCGCGTCCTGAGAGACCGTATCGTACATAGCACATCGTGCCCACTGCCCACATCTTCCAGGACCGCCAGCGTCCGGGCAACAGCTGTGCATGCAACCCACGTCCGTGATGTTGATGGAGGTACCGTACACACTCGTTTACTAACTAATCTTGGCCTTCCTGTCTACGCCTCTATACATCCTGCCCAAGCTTCATAGCTTCACCTGTTGCATCATCCTACTTATCCCGCCCGCATACATACACACACACACTCACTCTCGTTTCGGCGTCTCGCCTCTGGCTCGCGTATTGGTTGACTGAACTTTTGGTTGTTCACGTGCATGGTCTGATAGACTATTCGGTAGTACTTGCTAGTAGTTCATCGTGTCTCTCTCCCTCCTTTTCTACTCCGCTTTCAATGCTTTGCCCGTGCTGCTTAATCATGCGTATATTGACGTTGCCCGATCGGAGTGCTGCGGGTCCCGCCAGGTATTGATCGTGACTGGTGACCCCTTTGGCTCGCATATAAGGGACCCGGGTACGCCTTTCCTAGAGGCTAGTGCGCCGTGAGCTGTGTCTGTAATCTCACAAGCCCAGACATTCGCAGGATGAAGATGTAAAACATCGATGAACATGTACAACGGACGAGAACAGACTGAAAGTATACATAATAATATCAATGAAAAGATGTAATTGGCGAACAGAGACTCTGGCCAAACAGCATTTGGCTGTCCCCGCAGAGACACCGACCGCATACATACGCAATGGGCATGCGGCCCTACATGGCTCTGCGCATCGTCCTGCTCAAGTTAGGCGGGGGATGCGCTATCCCTGGGAGCGGGACCGGGAAGGACGTGCAACCCATGGGGGATGATGGGTCATCGAGGATATGAATGTGGAGGCCGTGATTATCGGTCGGAGACGACGGGAGCGGATCCTCAACGACATGAAGCCCATGCCCGTGTGTAGGAGACGACGGGGACGAGCCATCATTGTCAAGGACGTGAAGTCCGTGCCCGTGGGTGGGCGATGATGGGGACGAGCTGTTTGGGCCCAGGGTGGACTGATGCCAAGGAGGCACGGTCACGGTGCTGCGCTCGGTCCTTGGACGTGTAGGCCACGTCCATGGGTAGGAGACGACTCGTCTAGCGCGACTGGCACGGCGGTATTGATAGGCTCGGCGTTTGGCCCTGCGGCTGCTTTCTGGACAGGACCGTGCAAGTCCATGCCATGGGTAGCGTCCGCTGCAGGAGCGCACTCGCCTGCACCAGCATGCACCACCGGAGGGATAGGATGGGGAATACTAGCGTTCAGAGTGGATGCAGTAGATGGTGAGTCGGACATTGTGGAAAAACGAGACGATGGACGAGGAGGTGCGGGTGAGGCTGTCGGCAGGCTTGTGAGTAGTTTAACTATTCGTGTTGAGATACTTAGTCCATTACCTCGTCGCATTTATACCACGGGAAGAGCGTCCATCGGCAACGATTAGGGGCCTCTGTTTCTTGTGACTTGAGATTGCGCCCGAGAGCCTCACAGCTAATACGCCTGTATGCGCGCTGAAACGAGAGATGAGCGGACCAGTGGAATGGAGGGCCTCCTAATAGAACGAGGAAACAATAGCCTTCACAGAAGACACACTGCTCCTGAATTTCGTGGTGGTTTGTTATGGTGCAGCTGTTCAGTGAGCGCAGGCCCTTCGGATAGGGCACGGTCTGAGGTCGACGTCTTCCCGATCGACATCAGAGCTGAGAGAGTGGGACTATAACCCACGGTTGAACTGAGCGTTTTGCAACGCAAGCCATAGTAGGGGCTGGCAGTAAGGGTGACCTGTGCCACACCATCAGCGGGGTAAGGCATTTGAACGTTGAACTTGGGAGCACACAGGATAAAATCACGAACTTCAGTACTTCGTAACGCCACGAGTTCGGTAATACACGTGAAATAATCCGTAGAACTTGCTTCATCGCCGTCAAAGTCGATCGTGTGATTCCACCGTGGCGATGACGGAGGATCATGGAAACACAACCAACAACCGTGACGAAGTTTCCGAGTCAAGACCTTTTCAATTGACGCTTGATGTGTTGGCAACGTTTATCCATTTGGTATGGCCGCCTGGCGTAATGGCAACGCGTCTGACTACGACAAGCTCACGGGCTGGGGTAATCAGGAGATTGCAGGTTCGACCCCTGCGGTGGTCAATGGCCCAAGGAAGATATTGCACTTTTTTGCCCACCATACACAGCGCCACAGATGACCACCGGAAACCGCTGATCCAGAGGAACGCTGACATCCCAGAGAAGGCCAGGTGGAATCCGATGGTTTTTCCCGGACAGAGGAATTCGGTGAGTCGGACTACTGAAATCTAGGTGGCATGCCATCCGTACGGCCTAGACACTGGCGATTGCGCGGGGCAACGAGTCCCCTGTTCTCTGCTAACTACAACGATTTACCATGCTATAGGCTCAACTCATTGGATATCGAACGGAAATTACTCGTCAAAAGCCATTCTACCTGGGTTCCGTCGTGACTGACACCTGTTATCCGGTAAGCGGGCAAACGGTGGGTTTCCGGTGAGCAAGCCAACTCATTTCCACACGGCGGCTCGGGGGATTTCTGCCGCTAAGTGCTAAGTGCCACCTGGATTTCGGTGATCATTGACATCCGTGGTGCTGTGTAAATAATGAATGGGTCCTTGTGAAGCCAGAGTGAGGCGGTGTCAAAAGTTAGCATGATGATGGTCTCTTACATGGGCCCGCCGGCAAATCCGACGGTCAATCTGTGCCTGTGAGAGAAGGACTGCGCGAAGTACACATATATGATTGTAATATGTAAGAGCAGTTCTACTCATGTAGAGCTCGCCCTCATCACACTGTCCACCCACATAGTAGACTCCATCCACTCACCGGCATCGGATATGTCGCGCATCAAGGGCAATTTGAAGCTCGTTCAGCATGCAGTTTACCCGCCAAAACCGCACTGGACCCCAGACCAGCTTCCGGACTTGTCTGGACGCGTTATGCTTGTCACTGGTGCGTCCGCAAGGTTTCGGACATCTGCTCCACTATATCTGGAAGCTGAACCAAGGCGGCGTGCAGGCGGTAACACGGGCATCGGCAAGGAGATGATCAAAGAGCTCCTGAAACACAACGCGAAGGTGTATATGGCATCCCGGAACCGCGAGAAGGCTCTTTCAGCCATCGAGGAGCTCAAGACAGAGACAGGAAAGGAGGCTTACTCCATATAACTCGAGCTCAACAGCCTTGCGTCGGTCCGGAAGGCGGCGGAAGAGTTCCTCTCAAAAGAAGAAGCGCTCCATACGCTCTTCAACAATGCGTTCGTGACTTTGTGCTCTCCGTCCACATGCTGGTGCTGACGGCAGGTCGTTCCTAGAGGTGTGATGTGGGCTCCCGTGGCGGACGTGACAGCAGACGGGTACGACATGCAGTTCGGCACGAACGTCCTCGGGCCGTTCCTCCTCACCCAGCTGCTCTTGCCCGCGCTCCTCAAGGGCAAGGCATCTTCCCCAGACGGTCACGCGCGCATTGTCATCACGTCCTCTGCATATGCGTACCTCGGGCACCTCGATTTCGAGACATTCAAGGACGGACCGGCGCGCCGGAAGCTGAGCACGGAGGAGTTGTACAACCAGAGCAAGCTCGCTGATGTCCTCGTCACGTTTGAGCTCGCGCGGCGGTATGGGGAACAGGGGATCATCGCTGTTGCGCTGAATCCGGGTATCCTGAAGATGGAGCTGATGCGCCATATCAACGCCGTGAAGAGGCAGCCTTGGTGCGTCATTCCGGGGAGACCTGATGGATGTCACGCAAACTGACCGGCCTGTACATCGCTAATCGCTAGAATACTATCAACTGGCCGGCACCAATGGGCGCGATCACGCCTTTGTATGCCGGTGCCGCACCGGAAGGCTTGAAGCTGAACGGAAAGGTGAGTAACTTCTTGTTGTGCACTGCGATGACGATCGTTGGCACATACTGTGATATGCAGTGGCTTATCCCCTGGGCGAGAGAGGAGAAGTGCTGTAATGAGCAGGCGTACGATGAAAAACTCGCTGGCCATCTATGGGATTGGCTTGAAGAGCAGGTGAAGAAACCCGGTCAGGTGAATTTCGTGAATGGACTCGAGGCGTAGACAGTGAGCGCGGATGAAAGATGCACGGATACTCACCACCATCTGGGGAGAGCAAGATTGTTTTTTTGGTAGAACGAAAGTCAGGCGTCATGCTCTCATCAATTAGGACATGGTCATGCCATGGCTGGTGCATGAGTTGAGGCTGCAATACGCGGACATGGCGAAGTGGAGCAAGTTCAACTTTTGGGAGGCGCTCGAGTTACTAACCTTCCTTGCCACTGGCATGAAGCGTCTGCAAGTATTTTTGCCTCAGCCCTACTATCATGACCATGTCTTCCCAGCATAACCCATGTCTCTCTTCTCAGCAAGACCACCTCTCAGTTCCATTCGTTGTCCAGAATTTCAGGCAGCTGCACTGGTAAATCCGTCGAGGCCAGGATGTGATAACAGTGATGTGTGGGCATGCTGGGTGGTTCATATGGCCGCCTGGCGTAATGGCAACGCGTCTGACTACGATAACCACCCACGGTGGAGTAATCAGGAGATTGCAGGTTCGACCCCTGCGGTGGTCATTTGCAGTACAGTAATCTCTGCCTTTTTGGTCCCAGCCCTATTTCATCGGACTATGGCGCTCGAACAATTCTACCACTTTCCTGCTTAGGACCGTCATGGAGAGCTTACCCGAGAAGAATGAGGAATACGGCACGAAGGAGTACTGGTAAGTCCAATGGACCACGAAGCTCCAGAATGCCGACGGGCCATATGTGCATTACAACTTACTCGGACACATCCAGGGATCGGCGATACACGGTGTCAGGCACTCTCAATGGGTCCTACTAACTCTCGTCGCTGACAAAATGGCCTTAGAGAGTCCGAAGACTTCTCCTTCGACTGGTTCAAGTCTTATCGGGATGTTGCCGATATCATGCGCGAGCTCATCCCGGACAAATCGTCAAAAATCCTGATGCTGGGATGCGGCAACTCTACGCTCTCGCAGGACGTATGCCTCTGTTGAATGAAATAGAACTGCACTGATCTAGGAGCTGACGACGCCATAGATGTACGATGACGGCTACAAGAACATTGTGAACATCGACGTGAGTGCTCCTCCTCGAGTCCACGTCTCACTGCATCCTTGCTGACCTCGGGAGGTGGACAGTATTCCGGCATCCTCATCGAAAAGATGCGCCACAAGCACGGGCAGACCGCGCCTGAGATGGAATGTGAGACCTTCGATGGGATCGACTTTCGGACCTCTGCAGTGCTTACCGTAGGAGTCTCCCAGGGCACGAGATGGATATTCGCGACCTGAAGTTCGAGACGGATTCGTTCGATGTCGCAATAGACAAAGGCACGTCCTTTCTGCGAATACCACAGAAGATATTCACCAAAGTGTTTTTCCAGGAACGATGGACGCTATGATGACAGCCAAAGCCGACGTCTGGGTGCGTAAAGCCAACTGACCATGGTCAGCTCCTCTGTCCTCTGACGCACCCATATACTATCTATATGTTAGGATCCGCCAGAAGACGTTGTGCGAAATTGCAACCGCGAAGTCGACGAGGTGTTACGGTCCGTCTCCTCGCTCCGGTTTCCCTCTCACCGCATTCAACTCACTAACCACTAGTCCTTCCCTTTCTCCAGGGTCCTTCGTCCCGGTGGGATCTTCATCTACCTCACCTTTGGTCAACCACACTTCCGCCGCCGGTACCTCGACCGCCCGAACACGACGCTCGAGATCCGCAAGCTCGGCGAAGCCTTCCATTACTACTTGTATATCGTACGAACATAGTATATTCGCGAGCAGAGAGACGAAAGCAAGAATAACATCGGCAGCGTAGCCTGTACCGTAGTAGCATGTATGTAGAACCAAACCAAACCAAACCAAACGATCGCGCGACTCAGTGGGCGGCGAGCGCGCCTGCGTGGGCCGAGTCGGCTGTGAGCAGCCAGACGATGTCAGTCTTGGTGACCATGCCCATCAGCTTGCCTTCCTGCGAAAACAATATATGTCGCAAGTTCTGGGCATGGCAGTCAGCACATGAGCGCAAGAGGTATACATAGCGATTGAGGGGGGACGTGTCACGTACCAGCTTCTGGAACATGTTCACGACGAGCTCCAGCGGCACGTCTTTCCGGAGCTGCAGCATGGCCTCTTCGAGCAGCTGCGACAGGTCGACCGTTCCGCTGTC
The DNA here is from genome assembly GCF_003813185.1 of Lentinus tigrinus ALCF2SS1-7. Lineage (NCBI taxonomy): Eukaryota > Fungi > Basidiomycota > Agaricomycetes > Polyporales > Polyporaceae > Lentinus > Lentinus tigrinus. Next base: position 11,157 of record NW_027137927.1, read on the forward strand.
GCCCTGCTCCACCCGACTTGGAGGGAGGAAGGTGCATCTGCGATCTGTCGAGGCGTCCTCCGCCAACAGACCATCTGCTCACCACCATGAGCATGACAGCACCCAAAGGGAGTATGTATCACACAACACTCACCGATGCACGCCCTCAACTTATCCCGCATCACGATGCCCAGCAGCTGCTCCCCATGCACCACCGGGAACCCTCTGAACTGGTGCCTCCTCACGAGCTCGTCGAGCTCCTTGACCGTGCACCCCCGCCCGTCGTCGCTGATCACGACGAGATTCCCCGCGGGCTTCATCACATGGGCGGCGGTCTGGCCCTTGTCGCGGAAGTCGCGCGGGGGCAGCCACGGGTACTGGCGCATCGCGATCCAGATGGCGTAGATCCCGTCCTTGCCGAACGCATCTGCGACCCACTTGGCGACCATGACGGAGATCATGATCGGGAGGACGTGCGAGAGCGCGCCTGTGAGCTGAGGATGGGAGGGTGGGGGCGGGTGTCAGACTGAGTGGAAGAAGACGTGTGGTGTGAGAACTCACCTCGAAGAGGATCACGACGATGGAGACTGTCGCAGGTTTGCGTGGTCAGAATGTCAGCATTGACTGTAGAAAGGAAGGAACAGGACTTACCTGTCATTCTGGTAACCCCACCCAACATCGCGGATGCGCCCACGACAGCGTAGAAACCGGGCGATATGCATCGCACCGTCGGGTCCGGAGGGCAGGAAGAGAATATCCACGCCTGCGGGTACGTTCGGTACAGACCTTGTCTGCACAACCCGTCAGTCAGTGCCTCAGACGACCCCCTTGAAAACGAGCAAGTACTAACGTGATCAATCCAACCGCACGTCCTATGCAAGCCCCAATCGCGATGGTCGGGAGGAAGATACCCGCAGGAACCTGCACATACCCGTCAGCTCCAGACGTGACTTGTAAATGGAGCTCAACCCATACCATCATGCCAAACGTCCACGCAGTGAACCCGATCTTCGTCATCGCAGTCAGTATCAGAAGGAAGACATTCGCCCAGATAGCTGTCGGACTGCCCGATGCACCCAGTCAGCGCATCGCAACAACCCCAGAACCAAACCCACACACGCACTTGCATAGACCATGATAGTCCGGCTTCGTCGGATCGCATTCCTGGAACAGATTCGCAACGAGCTCCGATGACTGTACCCTCAGGAATACCACCTGTTCCTGTTGTTAGCGCCGTCGCCGCATCCATTAGGCACAGCCCGACGTACCAGGTAGCTGACGGCGGCAGTAATGGCCGTGAATCCGACGACCTCGACGATGGGCCACTCGTGGAGCACGCTATGTCTTCTGTATGCCGCGACAGCGGCATTGAGCTTGATCAGGAGCGAGCCAAGGATACCCTACAGCTCGCAAGGTCAACAAGACGATCGACTGACGGTCGAAGCTTTTCTCGGGCATACGCACCCCAATTACAGCCAAGAATATCCAAGGAACCTGCGCAAACATGCTGTCAGCCTCATTCCATGGATACGAAACAGCGTGACAACCCACCAGCTCAAACGCTCGCCACGTCGAGGCCGACTCGGATACCTGGAACAGCACGAGCTTCGAGGTCCCGAACGGGTCGATGTACTGCAGCGACACGGCAGCGATGACGGACGTGACGAAGCCCCGCCACATGACATCGCTGTCGTTCGAGAACGTGTCGAGTTCCTCAAGACCGAACAGCACGCCGCCGAGAGGACTCCCGAAGGCAACGGACACCCCAGCAGCGGCCGCGGCAGCCAGCAGCTTTCGTTTGCGAGCTAGCGAGAGAGCATCAGCACCGAGAACGTAGAAGGGACTGAACGTGCACTGAGGCGGATATAGCTCACCTTCGTTCTGCCGGTACTGCTTGAAGACGCGGGAGAGGAGGAAGGCCCAGCAGCAGGCGACGTGGACGAGCGGGCCTTCCTTGCCGAGCGATAGGCCGGAAGCTACAGCCAGCGCGAGACCGAGGGACTTGATTAGGAGCACCCATGGACCAAGGAACGCGTCGAGGACGTATCCGCTTAGGATCTGGCAGGCGTGTCATGAGTACAGACGCCGTGCTCCCTGATACAACCGGGCACGAACCGCTTTAATTTCTGGAACTGTATGCGGGGCCAAGTCAGTTTTGGCATGACAAAACTAGGGATCACCACGTACTTCCTGTATGAAACGCACTGCAAGTACGCATTAGTACGGAGACCTGTTTTCACGGCGAAGGCTGCTCACTATGGAGCGTATGTCATGACCAGCACCGCCGAGCTTCCCGCAAAGCCGATCTGCCAATGCTCATGCTTGAGTATGGGGATGGGCGTGAAGTGAGGGTGATCTCCGTACCGACAAAGCGATGTAGATTGCAGCTTGGAGCAACGATTGTCCGAATATGCTGCGGACATGAAGGTATTCGCTCCAGCTCTGCCACTCATTGCATACCTCTCCAGCTGGTCGCGTCGCATTCAGATTGAATAGCAAGAATATATAGGGAGCACGCGTACTCACGGTCTAGTCCACTACAACACGCCACCTGGTTGTAGAAGAAACCATAGGTGCAGCGTCCTTCGCGCAAGTCGCCCAACCTGTCTTGCGGGTGCATATACCTTCATACATGAAGGAAGATGAGAAACGTACCATTTGACCAGAACGTCCAACCATGCACCCAGTACCCCGACACCAATACCCGTCAAGATGATGACCATCCACATCCCCGCCGAGTCCAGCACCAGCGCGAGCAGTCCATGTAGTCCCCGTTGCGAGCGAATGACGCGCTTGCGTTCGCGCTCCGCGGCCTCTTCGCGGAGCCAGTCGATGGTGCTTCCTTCCTCATACGCGACTTGCTTCTCTAGTGACCGAGAGGAGAGTAGTGGGCCCGTTTCGGTGTTGATGAACTCGTATGCCTCTGCATCGTGAATGTCGCGGTCTCCTCCCTTGTCCCAAGATTGATGTGAATCGCTACCAGCGCTCCTGGAACAGTTGAGCTAGATATCACGATAGTGAGCTTTGGAACACACCACATCCTAGTCCTTCGTATATGGATCCTCTTGGGATATTGTTCTTTGGAACTGTTGCCTCAGTACCTGAGGCGGGACCATAAGATCCTTGAGCAGTCTATGTGTTACAGCAATTCAAGCTAAGCCAAGGGAGTCGTCTATTCAGCTAGACAAGAGGCAAGCAACGATATGGAAACAGTGAAGCAGCAAGCAGCCCGAGACGTAGTTCCGCGAAAGTCGGACTGGTCCTGTGGGGGTCAAAGCCAATAGCCTCTCGAAATAACACGAGCAAACACCTCCATTCTTGCGAACGTACTTACTATCTGCGATGATAAGCACACGTCCCTCTTATCACAAGTATGAGCGGGTAACAATGATAACTTGTATTGAACGCAGCATTGTAAGTGGCTGTGTATTAGGGTTAGGGTTAGGACCGTGCAGCAACAAAAAAGAGGGGCCTGCCCAGCCCGAGGGCCGAAGCAGGACAGGGAAATATTGAGACGGTGCACGAGCCGAAGCCCGTACAAACCGCGAGGTCCCCCTGAGGACATGGTCGCCGTGCTATGAGAGGCCCCCGCGGCCCACGAACCCTGGTACGTGAAGGGGTCCGTGCCATCAAGGTAAGTATGAGTTGTTGGGACGTCGGGGAGAGGCTTATATACTGGCGGAGCGCGCACGGACCAGAACGCTTCAGGGCGGGCTCGCGACTGATGCGCATGAGAGGAGCGCTCGTGCTCTCCAGATGCTCTCCGAACTTGTCACTCCGCCGCAGCTGGCAAGCAACGCAACATCTGACTGGCAGCGTTCACATGTATGTCAAGAAACCGCGTCTCTTTCTGCTAACATGGTCTCATTTGACTTTGCCAAACGACGAATGGCGCTTGCAGTCATGTCATGGCCACATATCTCTCGAAGTTCACTTTGATGACAGATCATGGAACGGAAGCAACTGGAACCCACATACTCGTACGAATTCACAACATAATACCAACCCGTCCGGTTTGTTTCCATGGCCTCGGAGGGTCCTCCGTTCGAAATGGCATCAACAGCCTCTGGCTGGTGAGATCTACAAGCAAGGAGTCACGTTCACGGTGAGATGGCCGAGCGGTCTAAGGCGCCAGACTAAGGTTCGTTCACGATATCGTATAATCTGGTCCGAAAGGGCGTGGGTTCGAATCCCACTCTCATCATTCGTTTTATTTCTTGCTTCTGCGCAATTCAACGGGCCTAGCAGGAGCTTCGACAAGAGGAGGAACAAGAACCTGGTGTGGCCATCCGCCGAAATCAGACGCTGAAGTTAACGTTGAACGTTGGTCGAACTCAGAGCCACTTTGAATCTTGTCCATCGTGAACCTCGCATTTGCTGACCAGTGATAGTTGCTAGCGCAGGAACGCAGAATCGCGCGTCCGCTGATATCTGTTCCTAGGATCACATGCGCAGCTATGACGGACTCCTTAGTCGCCAACAGGGCAAGTTACAGCCTCGACACAGCCCACGCCCACAGGTCTCCCAGGATTCAGGAATATTGCACGTCTTCTGCCGCGGGCAGCTGAGTGATCGTCCACAGTCCACGGACGGCGCCCACGTTACCTGCCTAATCTCGTCCCTTTCTCGCTCTATATCAACCAGACCTGTCCCCCAAGCCCGACATCCTTCTCCCGCCCACCCCCATGTTGTCCTTCACCTCACCCATCGGCCATGGCTCCCTCGTGGTCGCGAGGCGAAGAATGCCCCCGCGTCCGGGCGGGATGATCACCACGCCCTCAGAGATCCTCCCTCGACTGTGGCTGTCAGGACTGTACACCGCCGTCGAAGAAGAGCAGCTCATCGCGCTCGGCGTAACACACATCGTCTCCATCATCGAGCAGCGGCCAAAATATCCTCCCTCCCTGAAGCTCAAGACCCTCCATATACCCCTCCAGGACGTCGAAGGCGCAGACATCCTGCAGCACCTCGACGTCACCACCGCATACATCAAGTCCGCCCTCGAGGACAAGCGCAATACAGTCCTCGTACGTGATCTCCCTCGCGACGTCCGCGCCCTCGACGCGAGGCACAAAGTTGACTCGCGCTGCGAGGGCGCGCAGTGCAAATCTTCTACCCTGATCGCTTGAGCCTTGGCCAACGCTCACCTCGCGTCCTCCTGCAGGTGCACTGCGCGATGGGCATCTCGCGCTCCGCGACCGTCGTCTGTGCGTATCTCATCGCGACGCACGCCATGCCCCCGCACGAGGCCCTCGACTTCGTCATCTCGAAACGCGAGATCGTCTGGCCCAACCCTGGGTTCCAGCGCCAGCTGCAGATGTACGCCGCGCGCTTCCGTGGGAGGAGGAAGCTCAGGAAGATCGTGCCCCTGCCCCTTCCGCCGCCCATGCGCGCAACCGTGACGTACTCCTCGACGTCTCCGCGCACGGTAGAGCGCCGTCAATGGCTCCCGTCGCGGTGGATGCCAGAGCCGCGCCCAATCCCGCCCCCGATGTCCAGGAGGGGCTCTCTGGGCTGAGGAACTCGCTTCGTGCGCTGGCTGGCCGTGGACGATCATCCCTCTCTCTCTCTCCAGAGAGGCTGCTTACGCCACGGCCATACGGCGAAACATGAGCGTAGCGCTTCCCGTGGGTGCCTCTGCTATCCAGGTGGTTTCATTTCGGCTGCTGTGGGCACGCGTCGTGCTTCGGTTACGTAGTAGGTGCCTCATGTTTCTGCTTGGTGATGACCCCGTCATGAGCGTCGTGTACGAAAGTGATACCCCTTGCAGTGTCTTTGCCACTGATTGGCCATTTCGGGAAGTCGGCGGATTGGGTTTGGGCCCGACCAGTACGATGGTGTAACCTTATTGTTTACTTTTAGACGTCCGAGGATCCTACGAGATGAGCGTGCTACAGCCTACATATGTCCTCGATCGCACGTGGTGCTGTATTGTTCGATGTCGAAGGTCAGTTGCTGGCAGCACAGCGTGCTGAGTGCTGCGTATGAAAGCCGAGATCCTTCCTTGGGTCGATATGCTACCGGGAGATGAAAGACTTGTGGCTTAGCGAAGCAAGAGGTGCGCGTCACAGCATTGATACATTAAGTTAGGCCGAGAACTAGAGAGCTGTTACATGATACAGTGGCGTCGTTTCTCGTTCTACTACTTCCTGTCGTAACCAGGGCATGACCAGCATCAAGGACATCCAGACGTCGAGACATAAACCAAAAGCAAACCCAGTAGAAGCAAAGAAAAGAAGAAGCAAGCGGAAACCGCAAACTATGCGAAATGCGAACCCGAAAGCAAGACCGACCCGATCAACGAAGACCAAGGCCGAAGCAGGGCCCATGAGACGCGAAGACGAAAACCGACGAATCACGAACCCCGAACCGCAGAAGCACAGAAAGGGCCCACCCGCGCCCACCACACCTCAGATCGAACGCAATAAAGATACCACGACCGCGGCCACGCTCGCCGCGATCGCCAACGCACCCCCCGCTGCGCCTCCCACACGCGCAGCCCCGCTCCGCTTCGCGAGGTTTCTGGGGCTGAGCGGGGGCAGCAGCGTCGCCGTCGCCGTCGCAATGAACTCCTCCCATGCGGCGATCGTCGCTGCCGGGTACTCGACGGTGGACGTGGTCGAGATCGCGCCGACGTAGATGCCGGACTGCCCGAGGATCGCGTCGACGGCGAGTTCGGCGTCCTCGCCGCCCTCGACGGTCACCCCGTCAGTCCCGGAGACGACCAGCCCGGTCTGGTTGCTCCCAAAGATGAAGTTACGGTACATGGTGAGGGCCTGGGAGAGGCGGAAGATGAGTGTGAGCGTTCGATGCGCGATGTGATGGGGGGGAGGTGGGAACAGCACTCACGCGGGCAGGCTGGTTGAATGGGACGAGGTGCCCCGCGCCTTCGACGAGGACGTACGTCCAGTTGCGTTCCTGGTGCACGACGCCGGCGAAGCTGCCGTCGCTGTCGAACCACGGCGTGGACGGGCGCCGCGTGAAGCCCTGGATGCCGCCGAAGGTCGTGTTCTGGCGAGCTAATCAGTGTGATGCACGTCCGTCACAGATCGGTCGCACGAACCTGGATGACAACTGGGGAAGGGCCGGCCGTTCAGTACGATCGTGTCATCGTCCAATCGCTTGATAGACACACGCACCTTCCGTGCCGCGGTGTGCAATCAGAGAATCGTCGTTGCCAGAGTACAGCACGATGGGAATGCCGTGGTGGGACATGTTCGTTGCTAGATCGCTCAAGAACGCCATGGGCCTAGTGGTTCCCAGTCGATTAGCACCCGCTGCGATGCCCTTCTTGGACATGATCCACTCACTCGACGCCTACGTTCGCGCGCGCGGTGCGGTTAGTTGCGGATCTAGTGCGGAGTATACGATCTGAAACTCACTTAGGTCGTTGCCATTGACGGGGTCTCCGAGGAACGGATAGAAGAAGGAGCCAGACCATGTCTTGCTAGTTGGGGCGTGGAGCGCAGAGACCGCCTGCGGATCTACGTCGGCATGTTAGTCGGGCTTTACCAGGAGCATCGAGAAGACATACCATTGAAGAATCCCTTGCCGTCAATGGGGAACTCCGGGTTAAGTGCGTCAGGGATTTGGTAGAACTGCGGGGAGAGGCGGGGACGAGCAACGTCAGGTGAGCGACATCGCGCGTGGCAGAGATACTCCACTCACATCAAATCCATCGAGCGTCGCTGGGTTACCGACGACATCTGCAATCTGGGGCCTTAGAACGCAGTTGGAAGTAAACCATGACCACAAAAGACGCACTCCACGGAGCCGAGAAGTTCATGGCGTAGTCGATCATCTCGTCGTAGATGAAGCATCCATACCACGGGTCGATGGTCCCATTCGCCCGCATGCTCAGGTCGCGCTTCGCCACTGCGCCTTCATCGATGGAACGCTTGGTACTGGCCGAGGCAGCGGACGCTAACCTGGAGAGCGTCTTCCGGAAGAAGTCGCGCTTCGCCGAGGCAGCGCTGAATTCGCTCCGATGAGGATCCGACGGGTTGACGAACTGCAAGGTCGGGAAGTGGCCGTTCTGAGGATAGGTGAGGTTGAGGTCGTAGCCGCAGAGATGTTGTCTAACGGGACGATTGTGAGTCAGAGCGACGAGCCCATGAACTCCACGCTGCACTTTAGCACTCACTGCTCTCTGAAGAACTCGTATACGTCCGGGTCATAACCGATAAGTTGCGGGTAAGTCTCGATGGTCGTGAGCTACGGCACGATGGGGAGAATGATCAGCTGCTAGCGGCAAACTTGACGATGAATCCAGACCCACCGTCGGCACATATTCGAAGACAACCTCAGATCCGACGGTGCCATCGCCGATGGCAAATTTCGCGATGTTGACCGGAGGGTTCGTCATGCCGAAGTACGTCTTCATAATGTATGGCTGCGGCTATTGGTCAGCGGCCATCCCGGACTCATTGTCGCGGGAGTCGCTCACAATATAAGTGCCGGCATAACTTTCTCCAGTCAAGTACAGAGGCCGGGTCGCCAGGCTCGGGAACACCTTGACCAAGTTCGCCAGAAAGCCCATCTAGACCGCGCCAATGATTACGTTCAGTCAACATCCTCAGTGATGAGAGACAAGCACTCACGAAGTCCCGTCCCATCTCGTCCTCATCGTGCACTAGAGAGGCATCATCAGCGACGCCGAAACGGCGAGTGGAGCCGCTAGCTCACCATAACCAGTGGAGTCCGCTGTGGACCAGCCAGTACCGCTGAGAAGAACGAATGAGTAAGGTCCAACTTGTGCGGCGCAGAGTTCCGGAGGTGAGCACCACTTACACAGGCTGGTCGATCCAGATGTAGTCGGCGACGTTGTCGAAGCTGAACGTGTTCTGGAACGGCACCCCGTTTGCATCCAGGTGAATGGGGCCATTCTGCGCCACGATCTGTCAGCGGGACCATCTGGGCGGTGCGAGATGCAAACATGCGCCTACCTCGTACGCGAAACCGAGCAGACTCGAGGATCCAGGGCTATTTATAACAGAGTACGGGACATGTCAGGGACCGGGGCTCGAGACAGAGGAGTGGATCCCGCGAGAAACCGGTGCATACCCTCCGTTGAGCCAGATTCCCCATGGAACGCCGGCGCGCTCGTTCGCGGCCGCGGTGAGGGAACCTTCGGTCTTCTCCCATGCCCAGAAGAAGAGGGTATTATTGGGGTGGCCTGGACGGTCGACTGGGATGTTCCCGGCGAAGTTGCGAGACAGAGGCCAGGAAACGCCCGGCAAGGGATCGGTCACCTGGAAGTCTACAAGCGAAGGAAGTCAGCGAAGGGGACGACGCATGCGACGAACGGACATACAGCTCTGCCATGCTGGGCTGAAGTCGCCTGATGGCTTGCCTGGGTAGTCTTGCGGCCAACTGCTCGGCGTCGGAGGAAGCGAAGCAGCGACGAGGGCTACAGCGAGGAATACTGTAGACGCAGCCCCGAGCATGTTGGCGAGAAGCTGGTGGGGAGGGTTAGAGAGACGGGGTATGCGGCTGAGTCGTCTCCAGCGTCGCGTATTTATACGCAGTCAGCCCGGGTGAGCCTCCAAATCGGGAAGGCTGTAATATGGATAATGGTATGTGTCTGAGTGCCAGCCGCGAGCCCCCGTACCCGCCGGGCTGGGAAGAAGGTTTGATGGTAAGCGAGATAGTGATGGACATCCCGAACTTCTGCGAGGCTCCACAATAGCGGTCCTTGACGACGGCTTGCAAAGTGCAACGCGACTCTCTCGCCAGCGTTCTCATGCAATTGTCAGTGGGAAGGCGCGTTGCTCGTCTGTCTCTATTGCAATCATGCGCTGCGGCCGTCGACCCGGACTGAAGCTTACATCGTTTGCACATGGCCCTGTGGACGAGCAGAGGAAGAGGCCTGGAAAATGACATAACACGCAGTCAGGCGACGGAAGTGTGAGCCGCGGGCGCTAAGCAATATACTAGAACCTTAAACCGATCTGCGCCGCTCGAGGCGGCCAAATGGCGGATATTGACGGCGCATCCTGGTTAATGCGGCCAGTAATGTTCGTTGTCCCTTCAGGGAAGGTCACGTCTACTTGTCTGGCTGTAAAGATCTGGCTAGGCTATACGAGAGCCCGCCGACAACGCTGGGCCGAATTCCATGTCCCTGAGTGAATTTCCACAGACTGACACTCTTGAGCCAATGCATCGGAGGCTCAGGCAGGGGGCCGCTGGCGTACGCATGCGTCAGGGTATGTTCGAGTCAAATTGGCGGAGGATGTTGCCTGCTATTGTTATGCATTTGGTTAACGTGGGCCAAGGACAGGTTCGGATGCGGCAAGCGCTGATTGTACCTCCGGCCTTGAGATGCGCTCAAGCCACGAGCACCGGGTACGAATGGAAATTGCAGACCCTATGAGCCCCTCGCGCATGATATCTCCTTACGACATGCATGACACCGCCTATATGCATCACAGGTGCATCAACTTGAGAGTCTGGGAGGGGTTCCGAGCGATCAGACCATCTGTAGAATACAAGAAAACAGACATCACCGTACAGGAGACCAGCTACAGCAGCTTCTACTCTCAATTTCGAGGCACTTAAGCAGTCATAGTTGTCGAGCTGAGCTCAAGTACTGCTGTTCCTCGAAGTTATGCGATGGAGAGTCGAGTAGAGGCGCGCAAGCGCTGGAAGACAGCCTGGCTGTGCCGAGAAGATAAGATTAGATTAGTTGGCGGTGATGTGGCTCCGAGACGCGTTCGTGCATCTTGCCCTTAACCTCCATGTGCATCCCACTGCGAACCCTCGAGCAGACCACCAGCTGACCTCACAGAATCCACCACTTTCTTCCGAGTACAGATGTCGTATCCGAGCTTCGTCGGGCCGTCCTCTCAGCCGCTCACCCAACCAGCCTTCCCTTCCCAGTCAACCCAGTACGGCTACTCCCAGCAATATGCTCTCACTCTTACGGATGCCCAATTGCTGGGAAGCCCCTCGGCATCCATGTCCGAGATCCTCTTAGACCCACTAGCGCGGCTGCAGACACTCTCGCACACTCTCTTCCAGTCTCTTGGTCCCCCGCAAACACGTCCACCACCTCCACCATCCGTCTCGGAACTCCTCGTTGTCGATGCTCAACTTGCGGCTGCCATGCACCTAGCGCGCGCACACCAAGTGAAGCAGCGCCGTATTGAGCAACTAAAAGACGAGGTCCTCGATCTCGATCGTCGGTGGCGCGATACTGTTCGGACATTAGACGAGGGCAGACGCGAACTTGATGCCATAATTCGAGAAGGCGAAGAGCGTCTCAAAGCCATTGAAGAAGCCAAGGCCGGTACGTCACACATGCTCCTTGTTCAGGATGTGCGTACACCCCTCGGACTTCTCCTGGGGGGTTTAAAGCGGAAGTGAACCGTGGACAGCGTCCCTGCCGTTTGCATTCCCTATCTCTTCGGCGCAGAACAATCGTTAGCCCTGAAGAGATGTGTAATTGCTCGGTCGATATTTGCACAACCAGGGAAAGCGTTGTGTAGTTTGTGTGACGCTTCATAAGCTCTTCTGCGACTTGTTCGGCACCACCTTCCTCGCGGCGGACCGTACGCGAAGGTGCCACATGTGTTCTGAAAGCGGGATGCCTGGGCCTGGGTATCTTGAAAGAGAACCTTGTGCCATTGTGGCATCCTGCTGAATGACGGCCGAGGGGGGTCACAACTTTCTCGGTTCGGTCTCGCTGGTCATGTTATCGGAGTGCCTCTCTGGCAAGTTGTTATTTGCCTCTGGATGTTGCACACTACCTCAAGCCTCTAGGCCGAATGGAGCGCATCAACAAAGTCCTTCGGCCTATAAGGTTTGCTATACAGCGAGTCTCGGCTAGGGAGCATGTATAGGGTATTGGAGCGCGCGAGAACTCGTCGAGTTTACCTTGTTTGCACCTTGTTCTTCTTCTAGGTCACGCGATGCATCGCTGGACGATTTTTACCCTGGGGTCTTCGATGGGGTGACATGATGGCCACCTTCCCGTCATACCAGACAGAGCGTCTGACCTGAGTCTCCGAGCCCTCGGCCAGATTCCTCGAGCGAGGAGCCGGGTATACGCCTCCGGGTCTCACCCTCTGACAGAAGCCAAGTCCAGACAAAAGGACATGTCCCAGAGACCGCATGCTCCAACCAAACATGGCTGCCGGGGTTCAACTATACTCGCTCGGACCCCACCACGCCAGGTTCCATGGAGCAGACGAGGCTCGCGCACTTACATGTCCTCCGCTGTACCCGGTTTCCCATATCTGTGGTTCGTTGTACTCCGCATACGTGAACCCGTCCGCGTTCCTTCCTAATCTTCCACGGTTCTCGAGGAGCCACTCGGGCAATGTACAGCGAGAAGCCGCGAAGCACGGCCGCCCGCATTGCTCGCTGAGACCTCCAGTCACAGTCAGAGAGGCCCGCTCCCGCTCCCAGTGTCCCTGATCTGTCCCTCTCCCTCCCTCTCTCCCTCCGCCCGCCAAACGCAACTCACGCTGACGCTTACGTATCATGTCATGCATGCCCCCAGGCGCGATTCCCTACCCGGAGCTGCTCGCGTACGCGCAGAGCCTCTCCGCGTTCACCTCTGCGCCGCCGAACATGCCCGACCTGGCTCCCGGCCAGCCGCCGCCGCCGCTGTTCTTCCCCCCGTTCCCGAACGAAGAAAAGATGCGCCGCGGGCACATGAACGACGAGGCGCCGCTCGGCATCCTGGGCGAGACGCATTCGGTCGGAAAGCGTGAGTCCAATCCGTTCCGTTCACTCGTTCCGTGCCATGTTCCCAATCCGGGCTCCCTCGCCCTCGCCCTCGCCCTTGCCCTTGTTCTCTTTCTTGTTCTTGTTTTTGGGTGCGGGTGCGGGTGCGGGGCTGCGGCGGCACTAATGCGCGATGTTCGTTCCTTGCAGCACCGACGGTATCGCCGACACTCGAGCTCCCGGGCCATCCTGGGGCAAACCCGTATCGGCCAGATCTCTTCCGGCCGCCCCAACAGCAGCCGTTCTTCGACTTGGATTTGGATCTCAACCCGGATCTGTAGCAGCCGTGGGCCCGATATCCCCAATGCCCATTGTCCGCTGCTGCGCGGAGCATGACGTGATCCCATAATCCGAAAACTGTATGTGTGTGTAGGTAGAAGAGGTGCTACATCGGTGGCAATAGGAAGTTACGGAAAGACAGCATTGTGACGAACAGCGATACAGGTGGAATCCACATACATACAATGGGTTGTCGTGGGTCGTGGGTGTAGCAATACATATGACGTCCGGTAGATCATGAATTGTATACAGGGAACGGGATGAGCGGCGGGCTGCGCGAGGGGTCTTCCTCGTTCATGAACCTCCTACAAAAACAACGCCGGGATCAGTACGAGATGCACATTGCACTGGGGGGGGGTTCGGGGTACCGGCAGAGAGAAAGGGCAAACGCAAGCACATACCGGAAGATCTGCATGTTGACGTCAGACTTGAAGACGACAAAGAGGTGCGTGTTATCGTGCGTGTCGACCTCGGCGCAGCTGTCGCACAGGTCCTTTGGGCAATACGCGCAATGGAACCACTCCCCGGAGATATGAGACATGCACCGATCGCACACCGCAAACGCGTGCGTCAGCGAGCGGAGATACCCTGTGTGTGTGGCGCACGCGCAGAGGATAAAGTACCGACGACGACAATTGTTGTTAGCCCAGTGCCGTTCTCGAGCGGAGCGAAGCGAACAAACGAAAGGCGCACCTTTCGGGTCGGCCAGGTTGAACACGCCACCCGCTGGCCCGGCCGGCCTCTTGTACCTGTGTGTGAGTCAAGTTATTGTGAGCTATTTTCGGCGCGGTCGGCGATGCCCAGCACGAGCACGAGCACGTACAGCGGGGGCAATGGCGGCTGCAAAACGAGCGGCCGGTCGACAGGTTTCGGGAGCTTGAAGAAGACGTGCCACGGGTCGTGCAGCGCGTACGAGCGCGCCTCGCACCGTTCGCACTGTAATGTTGATGCGATTGATGGACCAAGCAGTGAAGCCAAGGCGCCGCCACTCGTCAGTACACACGCTCGCCCATGCGGAAAGGAGAAAGGCTTCACGCCATTACGTACCAGGCTAATGGGTTTGGGGTACGACGGGCAGTTGGCGCACTGGTACCGCACGCCGACGATTGGCTGGATCGGACAGAGCACTACGTCAGACCGCATGCGCATGCAAGGGGGTTCCGCGCGCATCGAGCGCAAGCGGAGGTAGACGACGACGCCACATACCTGAGCGCATCCGTCGCACACCATGCCGTGGTCGCTCTGCACCGACGCGGGGTCGACGCGCGCGCCGGTGCCGAGCACGGTGTGCGAGTACGCGGATCCGTACGAGTTGCGCCGCGGGCGGCCGTTCGTGCTGCCCGCCTGCGCCTGGGCGGCGTCGCGCCCGGTCCACAGCTTCATCGCCATCTGGCTGGTCGAGTGCAGGTCCGCCGTGGACATGGGGTGAGGAATCTGTGGGGGGAGGACGTGAGCGTCCGCGCTGGCAGGGGCGCACTAGTGCAGTCCGTTGAATCACCTTGATCATGATGTGGGACGAGACGTGTCCGCCGTCCGCTGAGTCGATGTTTCCTGGAAGGCCAGCGGCGTCGCAGTTCGAGCAGATGTCGACATTCTCGCAGATGGCGCAATGGAACCTGGCTCCTACGATCTCTTGCATACAACTGCCGCCAGGAGTGAGCGCACTACACGATTGGTCAAGTGTGCCGAAACTTACTGTGCGCAATGGACGCCGATGTGTGTCATCGCTGAGTCGAACGAGGCGAGAACGAGCGTTGAGAGGTGGACCCACGGAGACGGCAGGCGGCTAGACTCACAAGATTCATCCATCGACGACTGTTGCGCAAGGTCGACCATGGTGCTAGTCGAAGACATGGAACTGCTTGGCTTGTCCGGGACCGCGAGGAACGCGTGTGCAGGGTGAACCTCGTACACTTGCCTAGAGGGCGCAAGGCGAATATACATGAGCACTAGCTGTATTATGGCACGACAAAAACGATGCTGCAGTGGCGTACCTGTAGCAGGCCCGGCACAAGTTGAAGTCGTCACAGGAGGCACACTTGTACCGGTGGTTGGTGATGATGGTGTTGCACGTCGAACAGTGGCACGTTCCCGTGCCACCTTGCTCTAGAAATGAAACAGCCATTAGGATCGTCGTTCCTTCGTACGCCTGCAAGGTCCCATCGCGATCCGTCCCTGCAGCGTGACAGATGCCGCAGCATCAGGCGGGACTAGCACTCACCGACGTCTTCCCAACCGTTGTGCGTCCAACTCTTCTCGATATACGCGTGCCGCAGCACGCCCTTCTGGCTTGGCGCTGTGCGCCGCCATCTCGAGAGTGCCCGCTCAGCATCTTCCGGCGACGTCCCGGGACCGGGGGACGTCCCAGGCGTCGCGCTGAACTCGAGCGAATGCTGAACGCCATATGCCTGCACGCAGTTCGAGCACAACTCGTAGCCATCTCTCCTCCTATTTTCCGAACCCGGAGATGAAGACGACACCGGGCTGATCTGGCTGGGAGGTATAGGCAGCGGCTTGTATGGGGGACGGTGGACCTTGAGGTGCAGCGTGCTCTCCGACATCGAGCGCGAGGGGTGGTGCTCCGACGACCCTGAGCTCCCGCTCCCGGAGTGCTGGCTGCCGACCATGGTAAGCGAGGAAGCGGAGGCCGCAGCTGACGGCGGGTTGCGCAGTGGCGGGTACGAGTGCTCGCGTTGGATGTCGATGGCGCGCGTCTTCCCCTTGACGTCGCCCGTCCACTGCGGCTCGATGATGATGGGCTTCTTCTCGCCGCAGGTCGAGCAGACGTACTTGATCATGTCCAGGACGACGCCGCAGTTGGAGCAGTTGGTGGGATCGGGAGGGGGGCCGAGTGGCGGGTCGGGTCGAAGGAACGACAAGACCTCCGGCGGGATGTCTGGGTGGATGTAGTCCGTCGGGTACTGCTGCTCCTCCGGGCCCATGAAAGGGTTCGAAGAGCGGTGAGGGTGTGAGAACTGCGTAGCCTGCATCGACGTCGGGCGACTATCCAGGAACTTCTCCGCCGAGTCCGCCAGGCTCTCGATCGCGTCGTTAACCCCGACGCTGGCCCCGTCGTCGTACCCAAAGTCGCGCACGCTCTGCGACGCAGCAGACCCACTGCTGCCCGTGAGCGTGTAGCGGTAGTTCCCATGCTGATTGCGCTCGAGCTCCAGCGACATGCTGTCTTCGAGCGAGACATCACTGATCGACACCCCATCTCCATCGAGGATCGACAAGTGGGAGTTCTGTTCTCGTAGCCAGTGGACTCCGCGCTCCGTCTGGAAGGTAGACGCGCCGTTGAGGTTACCCGGAGACAGACCAAGGCGCTCCTCCTCGAGCTTCAGCCGTGCGAAGACAGAGGACGGATCTTCGGGGTACCGTGCGAGCGTGTCATCGGAAGATAATGGACCCGACTGTCGCGTCCTTGGGGCACTGGAGAGGGTACGTGTCTCCCACTGATCGTGGGGGTCGATGAGGGGTTCTCGACTGGGGCCGGCGACAATGGTCTTGGTGCCCTTGCCGCCGCGGTAGGCGTCGTACTTGGAGCCGATATCCTTGGAACTCACCGTGATGGCGTCATCCTCGAGCTCCCTAGGAGGCTCGGACGAGTAGGACAGAGATTGCCCGCTCCCGTTCCTGTTCCTGTACTCCTCCAAGCTGACGAGAGAGCCGGTGTCCGAGAGGCTGATGCCATCATAGTCGACGACGACGTGGACGCGGAGTACGATCTGGGACTTGCGGAAGCTGCGACCGGATAGGATGGAGGCTGCAGACGAGAGAGGGACATCATCGCTCGTAGTGGGCTTGAAGTAGTTGATAGCCTCGGTGAGGTCGGCTTCATTGGTAATCAGGGTCGTCTCGGAGTCGTCGTCGACGTATGCGATGTAGAAGGGGGTAGAGTTGAGTCCGAAGCAGCGTTCTACCTGTGGTGGGGTGGTTAGGAGAGTGAGAAGACGATGGGGATGACGCACCTGCTTCCGGAGATTGTCATATGTGCAAAGGCGGGAGGACTGGTAGGAGATCTTTTTGCTGCCGCGTTCTTCGTGTGTGCACTTGACGATGAGGGCCTTGTCTGGACGGGGCTCTGATCTCCCATAGCTTGACCCGCCGTAGTCCGAGCCTACAACCGACATTCAGAGGGGCTGGTGAGCAGCGGAGCTCAGTCAAGGCATCAGCTGTGGCTGCGCATCCGAGTCCTCTGCGCAATCGACCTCGTCCCTTACGTAATCCCTGTCCGGGCCGCAGTCCCGCGCGCTCTTCAAGCCTCCGCAGGGCTCAACAGCCCACGGATTCCTACACACACCGCTACACACCCTGACTGCATACAAGCTCACCAAGGTCGTATATCATACTCCTACCAATCGAGTGTTTATCATCAGCGAAGCCACCCAGCGCAACTCGACGCGTACATAGGCCCCACGTGATCGCGTTCATCCGTCTCTCGCACACTGCTGCCCACCCCCATCTCCGGCCGCCGAGTCCGTGTGACATACATAGCTGCTTCCGAAGTGTGAGCTAGAAAGATAGCATCTCTATCCCTCTTGATCGCCACCATGCCAGATACACGAACAACCTACAGACTCGTCACTGTCAACACGGCTCCAGAACGGGCGAAACGGCTGATCGGGAGGGTCGTGGAGGACGTCAAGGACAAGTACACTATCGTGCATGCCGCCAACGCTAAAAGTGAGTCCCGGTAATGAGTCACCGATCTTTGGATAAGCCTCTGACTCCGGCCACAGGCATCGAAGAGGTGCGGCCCATCCTGGAGAGGGAGCAACCGAACGTCCTGGTGAGCTCGCAACCGAAACATCTTGATCCCGTACGTATACAGATCGATCCATTCAGTTCACAGCCTCGATGTGGACCCCAGAGCAGGCTCAGGTAGGTTTCAAGACACCGAGATCGTCTATCTGGTGCATAACTCCTGCATGCGCAGGAGATCGTCGGGATTGCGCGAGAGACCATCCCAGGCATCAAGACGTTCAGCCTTCCGCAGGGATTGCAGGTGGAGAAAGGACCAGATGCGGTGGTCGATTATATCAAGGAGAATCTTCCTACTCTTCTTGATGAGTGAAACTTGAAGCGGGAAATGATCTACGGAGAGGTGTAAGTACTACTTTACGCTGTACTTGTACCACGGTCCACGCAATACGTTCACGATGCTCGCGTTGAATTTACGCAAGATCTCGGTTACTCCTACATAGCATGAGTATGTCCGATAGTATTCCAACCAACGACTCAGCTTGCCAAGAGTCGGACAACATCACGAGAACACCCGTACACATACCGGTGGCGCGAACTAGAAACACTTCGAGACGACGATGACGGACACGGAAAGGTGAGGAATGCTTGGGCTTTACGGCCGTAGCTCTCGAGTGTCAGATTCACTTGTCATGTCGAGCCATCTGACCTGGACACCTGTAGGTTGGGGATCCGGTTAAAGCGTCGACTGCTTGTGCTTGCAATCACAATTACCTCATTGGCTTTGTGCCTTGAGCCGAGAAGGACAGTCGGTGGTCAGAAGGTCGTTCCGTCCCTCTGCCGTATCCCGATGAGCAGAGTGGCGGTGTCGTGTTACAGACAAGTGCTTCAGAGTCGATATTCCTTGTTTAGAGTGTTACGTTATCCGGGTTTGAACGCCTTCTTTTTGAAGCCCGAGGCCTTCGTAACACCGGTTCAATCCCCGGCCAGGCCTATGGTTACGTCGACGAATGTCTGCATTTCTTGTCCATTTCGACCACCGTTGCACTTGTACTCGAACTCTGTTGGCACTAGCTCGTCGTCCTGAGTGGCCATGTCGACGGGAACGTCCTCAACATCGGTACATGAAGCGGGAGATTTCACATGGCTGGTGGTGAGTGCGGGGTAGCCGGACCTAGGACGGGGCGCGCATATAACCAGCTCTTTACCCCAGACCGTGACCCGCGACCTTCATGATTCCGTCCAAGTTGCCCAGGCTACCCCGCATCGCTTGGTCTGCGGCGCGCACCATGTCCTCGACACCCTTCAGCACGACGCGTCCGGCGAACTGGAAGACCCTCGCGCCCCCACCGCTCTCCGGCCCCACCTTCGCAGCCCAGTCCACCCTCCCCCGCTTACCCCTCCCCGCACTGGCAGAGACGGTGGGTAAACTGAAGGAGAGCCTCAAGCCCATCGCGTGGTCGGAGCAGGAATACGCGGATGCCGTCAAGGCCGTCGACCAATTCGCGTCCAGCGATTACGCGCGTGAGCTCCAGCAGCGCCTGCAATCACGCAGCGAGGAGCCCGGCCGCCTGCACTGGCTCGAGGAGTGGTGGGACGACCTCGCGTACTTGACCTACCGGGATTCGGTGAGTCGCGCATTGCCTTCGGTGTCCACAGATACTAATCAGTGTCGCACGTAGGTTGTGGTGAACGTCTCATACTACTGTACGTGATCCTATGTCCTTTGCCGCTCAGAGCACTACCAACATGCCGCGTGTATAGATGGCTTCAAGGACCACCCCGCGCACCTACCCCAGACACCTGTCCATCGTGCCGCGTCGCTCGTCCGCGCAGTCATGGCCTTCCGAGAGCAGTACAAGCTCGGCCAGATCCCTCCAGAAGCCACCAAGGAGGGACCGATATGCATGGACACCTGGAGGTACGCAGCCCAATTGCGTTTACTAGATCGCTGCTCACAAATACTATCGCACCCAGGTGGATGTTCGACTGCTGTCGCGTCCCCGGTCCTGGAATCGACTGGTCGGTGAGTCATGCCAAGGCAGGCGACATCGGTAGGTCCGGGCACGTCGTCGTCCTCCACCGCGGACGCGTCTGGAAGCTCGAGCCCTGGCAAGATGGCAAACTGCTCTCCCTCGACGCGCTCCAGAAGTATGCGTCACGCAGTTTGCCCTAGCCCTCATCGCACTGACCCTTCCTGCCCCCAGACAAATCCAGCACATTTACGACAACACCAAACAGGAATACCCTGGCGTCGGCGTCCTTACCGCATCCAACCGCGATGTCTGGGCCAAGGTGTGTTTTGCGCTCCCGCACGTTGTCCCTGGACGTTCTGACCGAGCATATCCTCCACAGGACTTCCAACAACTCGCATCCGATCCCAAAAACGCCCAAATCCTCACCACCATCCACTCCGCCGCCTTCGTCCTCTGCCTCGACACCGAGCCCGCGAACAGCTTCATCGAGCACTCCCGCAACCTCTGGCACGGCGCGGTCGTCCCCCAGCCCACCGGCCCGCCCTCGCTCGGCCTCCGCAACCGGTGGATGGACAAGCCCTGCCAGTTCGTCGTCCTCCCCGACGGCAAGGCCGGCTTCGTCGGCGAGCACTCCGTCATGGACGGCACGCCCACCGCGACGATGTGCGACCGCGTCCTCGACCTCATCGCCGCCAAGGACTTCGCGACCTCCGCCAACTCGCCCCTCTACTCCGCCGCCACCGGCGCGCTCCCCGAAGCGCTCGACTGGACCGTCTCCCCCGAGACGCAGCGCGCGATCGAGAGCGCGACCGAGGCCGCCGTCGCGCTCATCTCCTCGCAGACCCTCAGCGTCGTGCGCACCCCGTACGGCAAGGCCGCCGTGAAGGCGTTCGGGGTCTCCCCCGACGGCTGGACGCAGATGATCATCCAGCTCGCGTACGCGCGCCTCCTCCGCGCCAGCGGCCTCAAGCGCCAGGGCGGCACGTACGAGGCCGCGTCCGTGCGCAAGTTCCTCAAGGGCCGCACGGAGGCGATCCGCGTCGTGTCTGCCGAGTCCGACGCGTGGGTCGCGAGCATGGACGACGCGGCCGCGAGCGCGGCCAAGAAGCTCGAGCTCTTCCGCAACGCGCTCAAGAAGCACGGCGGGGACGCGCGTGCCGCGGGCAACGGGCGGGGAATTGACCGCCACCTTCTCGGTATGCGCCCCCTCCATGTTAACTATTGCCTGGACAACTTACTGACGCCGGGCTCCTCCGCTGTGCAGGCCTGAAGCTTTCCGTGAAGGAGGGCGAGCAGATGCCCGAGGTGTTCTCGAACCCGGTCCTCAAGCGCTCCAGCTACTGGGTCCTCAGCACGTCCGCGATCTACACGAAGAACTTCGGGCCGTACGGCTGGGGCGAGGTCGTGCCCGACGGGTTCGGCGTCGCGTACACGTCCGGGTTCGACGACTTCCTCCAGTTCACTGTCACCTCGCGCACGGAGATGCCGAACGCGAAGTTCTGCAGCGAGCTCGAGCGCGCGGCGAAGGACTTGTACGACCTGTTCGCCGCCCAGCCGGCGAACAAGCCCAAGTTGTGACTCGGGGGACTCTGACTTTGGTTATGGGCTTTCATTGTAGATCTACTGGTGGGACCCCATGTACTCCTACATACTAGATGGTGTGTAGATGTCATTGTATCGCTTATAACTTACCTCTCGACATCCGTTGCCTCCTGCGTGCGTGGGTGGCAGTCCCACGCGCCGCCATCAGGAAAGGCGTCTATGCTCGAATATATGTGTGTTAGCTACTCGTATCGTGACAATGGGGAGAGACTGGGAGATACAAATGCAGGTTAGGATATATATGCTGTGTACGTAGGACTGGGAATGGATGAGCGAACAACAACACAGACACGTCACGTCGACACAGGAGATACTAAGATCGATTATCGAGAAGGGAAGACGAGGACGTAAGCGCGACGCACGAACGGGAACGGAACCGAGCCAGGGATCGGCGGCGGGGTGGGGGGGACGGGGAAGACAAATTACCAGGGGGGGATTGCGAGGAAGTAAGTGTAGAAGCGCGGCGAAAGCAGGTGGACGTGCGGGTGTGCGGTCATCAGTACGAACGAATAGATGGATGAAAAGCAATATACAACAGGTCGTCGTCGTGTCATGAAAGGCCGTCTCCGTCACGTCGTCACTGCCCGTACAGCGCCGAACGCGCAGCCTGGGTCATCTGCAACCGCATGACGCGGTCGTCGGAGACCATGAGGATCTCGTCTCGACCCACGCCCTGCGGTGGCCGTGGCATGTAAGGATTGGGGTATGGCACCCCTGCGCCAGGCGGCGGAGGAGGTCCGTGGCCGTTCGAGCCAAATGACGTTCTCGAGCCGTCCGGAGAACCGTAGGGCGCGTATCCATAACCTCCCTGGTAGGGGTTGAAATAGTTCGCTGCCGAGTGTGTTGTGGAAGGCGGCGTGTCTGCGAACAGACAACGCAGGTTGTTGCCTTGGATGATCTGGGACATCGAACCTGTCTCCACATGTCGGATCTCCACGAACGTCGGCTCAAAGGCGAGAACGTAAGGATAATGGAGTGCTATTCGGGTTGTAAGCTCATAAGAAGCCGGTGATATTAACAATGCAGCACGTACCGAATCCTGTTGGAGATCCCTCCCAATAAACCATGAATTCCTTGCGTGATCGCCAGCCAGTTTTATTGACGTAGAACGCGAATTCTGCGGAAGTCGGTCAACTTCTGGGAAGAACCAATATCTGATGTGGCAGTACGCACCATCATAGCACAACAAGAATTCGTTCTCTATTCTGTAGATGGCGAGTGGCTTGAGGTTCTCCCTCTTGTGTACGAACTCAAGCGATGCGTCCGCCGGATCGAGCAGACCCTGGGTATCCAAAGTCTCGAGGTCGACAATCTCGAAACCGTTCGTGCATCCAACACACAACTTCGTCTTCAAGAAGTGGATCGAGCTCGACTGTAGCGGGATGTAGAACTCCTGCGAGCGAACGAATGAGGATCATGACATCAAAGAATTGACTAACGGATGACATACCTTGAATACGCGCAGCGTATCGTTACCGCCCTGCAGCAACTTTCGGAACGTCGGCTTCGCCCTGCCGCGGACGTGCTGGTCGATCGGCTCCAATGTCTTAATCGTACTGGACAAGGGACTGGACTTGACAACGCAGACAAGAGTTCTCCCGAGGCACACGCCAGCCTTAAAGAAGGATATATGGGAGGCTATCCTTTTCGCGCGCTTGAGACCAGCCATCGGGTCCATCGGGTCTAAGGCGTCCAGTGGGAACGTGATAACTTGTCGCTCTGCGATCACATGTAAGATGCATACGGGGGAAAAGAATGCAAGTACCCATACCTGACAAGACAATCAGGAGTTGGTACTCTTCCAGCACGTCGATCTGGGCAACATCCTTGAGCGCGAGTACCTTGATCGGCTCCCGGTTTCGCTCAAGCAGGTTTGAGAGGTAGACACCATCGTCGGTACCGTACACGACTTTGCGACCTTGATCTGCACCGCGGATCAGTTACCATCCAAGAGTATGGCATGGTGACCGATACTCACTGAAGGGAGCAGCGCAAATGACCCTGTTCACTCCAATGAAGAAGTTCTCGCTGAGGGTGATGGTCTCGAACACGTTGCTGCGTTCGCGCATGGTTTCCTGCTGCTTCTGGATGTGCTCCACCCACTTTCGCTGGCTGACATAAGTGCTCGCCCATAGCGTGATCTGGTAGTACTTGCGTCCCAGATGCACGAATGTGATCGAAAACCCTCCCTTCGTGTCCTTGACAGCAACCACGGGGGCATGCGGCGAGTTCTTGATGAGAGCCTTTTGACGGGCGTTCATCGGCTTCTGGACTGCGTAGTCGTCTGGAGCAGAGACTAGCAGAAGCTCGAGTGGTATGGGCTGGCCAGCGCTCAGCGCACTTGCCTCTAAAATGCCGCGTAGAGAGTAACTTACCCTGCGGTAGACCTTGTACTGCTCAACCTTGCTCTTCGGCTTGACCATCAAGAGAGCATGGTCGAACAAGAAGACCATGAGCTCGGCACTGTCACCCTGGGCATTACCTCGCTTCTTGAGCGCGCCCTTGTAGATGAGCTCGCGCCCCTCTTCCTTCAACCGAAGGTCCTACATCATGACTGTCAGTGATACTGCATAGGAGGGATGCAGAGACCACTCACTACTTGCTCTCCCGGACGGAAAACAAGTTGCTGATCGAGCTGGAGGAGGTTGAACCTGTTCTCGGCCTTGCCAGTCTCGGCGTTGACGGCCTTCAGGAATTCGCGAACAATCTCGATGGCTTTCGGCAAGGCAGTCTTGTCGGGGTTGTCGTCGGGCGTATGCTTGAGCACGGCCCCCAACAGTAGCGGGTAACGGGCTAATCGAGTCGTCGGCTTCGTCAGATAGCCGTTGAGCTCGAGCTTCCTAGACTCTGGCCGCCGCTCTGTCTCCTACTCGACGACGTCAGCAAACACACTCGGCAATGGTCTATAGAGTGTTGCATGACAGCTACAAACCTCCACGAACCGCGCGAATGTGGGGTTGGCACTCCTCTCCTTCTCGAATTCGTACTTGCCGTATAATTGGTGCGCACCATACGAGACGAAGGGATGGAAGTGAGGGACGGCCTCCAGTAAGATGTCGCCAATCTGTTCCACGACTGCGTACGACTTCTGCCGTTTATTGAGAGCGTCGCGCAACCGGATGTTGACGGCGATAATGTCGTTTATGTTCCAGAACACTTGCTCGATGAAGTCCTGCCGTCGAGCCTCTGGGATGATCTCCGACTCCTTCAGAGGCTTCATCCACAACTACGCACGGAGAAGCGTCAGAGACGACACGACTGATTCGAACGCATGCCAAGTACGTACGTCGCGGAGGTACTCCATATCGCGCACGAAGTCTCGCTCAGTGTAGATGACTTCGTTGATCGCCTCTTGACGCTTCTTCTCCGTGTCAGAGACGCTCGCGACGACCTCCGCAGGCACAGAGTGGATCCAGAGCGTGCCAGGTTCCTGTAACGAATCACGACAAACATCGTATGAGCATCTTGAGGGAGGAGTAGCGGGCATACCACAAGGTCGCCCAAACTCTCCCGGCTGATCTGCTTCTTGAGCTCGCGTTGCGGCTTCATGTTCAAGCGCGCTTGCTGCTCCAGCCGTCGCGGGCAGGCGATCGAGTAGCAGAGCTGGTCCCGCGTACATGTTGGCGAGTAGCAGTCGGTCAGCAGTGTGAAGACACCCGTCGGCAATGGCACATCGTCAGACGAGATCGAGCCGGCTCGAGGTCGCGTCACAGGGGAAGCGGGCGTTACCGACGGGGTAGGAGAGTCGGGGCGGGAGCCATCTTTCTTCTCCGAGTCGTCTTCGGCGGATGGTGACGGGCTCTCCTTGCTCGTCGACTCGCCGCTCTCGGCACCGCCAATGAGCGGCTGGGGCGTCCCGAGAGCCTTGAGGAGCTCCTCGTGCTCATGTGGCACATTTGCGATCTCCCCGCTGACGAACGGACTGGGCAGTTTTGTGCGAAACTGATACAAATCGTGAGAGCTGTCCCGCAGTCGATGATCGTACGTCACAGCATGGAAGAACTTCTGCGCGTCGAGTGCGCGCCCAAGGAGCAGCGCAAGATTACGATCTGTGGTCTTGATGATGTACGCGATGGTGTCGACCGCTTCCCGCCCGTCGAATGCGTCTTTGTACGTTAGGCCATCCTTCACGCGGTCTCCAAGGTTTATTCGCGCCTTGAACGCCTCCGCGACTCGAGACAGGAGTGCCGGGTACACGATGGGCGTCCTCCGCGGGCGTGGCGCTGGCGAGTCGCGCCCAGGGGATGCAGAGGGAAGTGGTGGTCGGCCAGACCGGCCCGCTTCCATCATCGCACGGACGTGTGGGGACATCGCAGCAGACATCGACTGCGAACGGTCATTGACACTACGTTTTCGTTGAAACTGACCAGGCAGCGTCCTCGCAGACTCTGAGGATCGACGGCCAGATGGGCCTGCATGAGACGGAGCGAAGGCGTTCATCTGGGTCGGCTCGTCGACTAATGTGGATGACGCGGGGGAAATGCTGACTCCGGCAGCCTGTGCGGAGGCTAGGGCGGTGTCAAGTTGAAGCGGGTATGGACGCGAGGAGGACGGGGGGACGTTGGGCATGCCGTGAGCGTAGTCCAAGCTCCCCGCAGGACCGGATGAGACGGACAAGCGTGATCGCACGCTGTTGGGGGCAGAAATCCGCTGCGGCCTGCTGTAGGGTAGTTCGCTCTGGTCTTCCTCCGTTCCGGGGTCACTGGGTGGGGTGGCCTCGGCGCTCCCGCCACTCCCTGCACCATTGATGAAGTCGAGGCCCAACCTCCCATCTTCGGGCTCGAACGACATGCTAATCCGCGGAAGAGTTTCGGGTATCTTGTCCAGCACAGACGGGAGGGTCTGCGCGGACGGTGGTCGCGGTCCGCGAGGACCACTGGGGTGCGGAGCAGCCGCGGGCGCTGAGGGTGTGGGGGAAGGGGAGGTTTCGGGACGATTAGGACGCTGCGACCAACTCTGCTGCTGGCCCATCGTGCCGTTGGTGTTGGACACCTGTGCTTGGTACGCCTGTGCGGGGGTAAGGCCGGCCTGGGTGAGTGCCTCCAGGCCTGGGTCCGAGGGTTCCTCCGGAAGTGGTGCAATCACGCCTGGAGAGCTGCCGATGGAACGTGCACGGCTTACCACGGACGGTGGTGCGAGCGAGCTCGCGTACCCGTACTGTTGATTAAGGTACTGTTGTGGTTGATATGCCGGCGGCGGGGCTTGGGAGTTGGAGGGATAGTACGACTGTGCGTACGCGCTTGGGGTCCCTTGTTGGGGAGGAGGCCTGTACGACGACGTCGATGTCCTGCGGTCAAGCTGGGAAGAGTACTGCGGATAATAAGGATACGGCTGGCTGGCAGGGGGTTGCGGATATGGTTGCTGGAAGGAGGTGGGCGAAGGGGCAAACTGGCCAGGCTGGAGATTATGATGGGTTGCGCTGGGCCGGCCAAAGATGGACTCGTATGCGGCATTGCGCTTGTCGGGCCTGCGCGGGCCCATAGGCCTGTCCATGGCGGACAGGGAGGCGGAGGACGAGGGCAACAGCGAGGAGGACGTCGAGGTCGACGAGCAAGTGGTGGTACAATCCGGTAAGCGCCGACGCGAGGCTCGCGCCGCAACATCCTGGGTCACACTCCGAAACACAGGGAAAACATACGCTGATGGGAGTCTGTCTTCCTGACGTCGGTGGCAGCAGCGTCACACACGAATCTCAATGGTATACGGTCCGACATTACATCTCAAGGATATACGAATATATAAGATACTCATACACTCCAGTGTCCAACTCCGAGTCCACGGCGACAATCAGAACCGGAGGAACCCGCGCTTCTTCTTCTTCTCCGTTTCTCCGTGCATGCTCCCACTATTACTGAAGTTCGTGCTGTTCACCGACACCGTCGATCCCGCGTTCGACGGCGCAGGCGAAGGCCGAAGAAAATGACGGCCGCCGGTCTGAGGGGCAGGGGCGGGAGCGGGAGGTGCACGCTGCTTCGGCGGCGCATCCTTGGTGTAGAACTTCTGGTCGTAGACCTCCTGCGGCGACCGTTGGGGCTCGTTAGCCTCGGTCACGCCATTTGGCAGAGCCTTCGACCCGATTCCTCCCAATTCGAGAACCATCAGGTCGCGCAGGAACTCTGTCGGTGTGATCGGGTGGGTCGAACCTGCGAGAGGAACGAGGATGCCCATGTGAGCGCTAACAAGCCACTGATTGGAAACGACGAGGTCACACACCGATGATGATCTCCTTGTTCAGGGATTTCGAGAGAAGGTAGGCCTCGCGCATCTCAGAATACGTCATACCGCCGGCAACGAAGACGAGTAGTCGCTGGCGGTTATCGTTCTGCGTGCCTGCACCCCTGGTCGCCTTATGCCAACTTGGTTTCTGGCTCCGGAGCGACACTGCGGGCTGTACTGCCGCCGGAGCCGACCGCAGGCTCGTTGGCGTCGAGGTCGCAGACGGGGCGTCCTTGACGTATGGGAACAGCGTGGGGTCCAGCTTGTTCCCAACGTGTTCCTGAACGACCGTCAGCAACACACTCAGCAAACACGCTATGTCGTCATACCTCCAGCATGGTGCGGAGCACCGGCTTGTATCGTGAGAGCTCGTATTCCTCTTCGTTGCTAGGCTTCTGTTTGATTTTCTTCTTCGTGTCTTTATCGCCAGGTTGCTGTTCCTATCGTCAGCACGAGCTGCGGTGCCGATGCCCACTCCACAATTCGGATTCCGGACGATATGTCTCCGCAAGAGACCGCCCTCCAATTCTACCCGGAATCCTGTGCACTCTTCCAGGGTGACGATACTCCAAGTCCGCGGATGGATTCCGCATACTTGGTACAATACTCTCTCTCGCGGAGGGCCTCAGTCAAGAGGGCGCAACAATGACAGGAGCCGTCCCAGCTCAAGCAAGTGAAGGTCTGGAAAGACACCGCCGGCTATTTGATAGTAAAGTATTTACGCACCCTGCTTATACGAGCTCCGAGGTGAACGAGGGAGTTCACTGCATCCTGCTCATGCATCGTGAGCCGCGCATGCTGATACAGTCGTCGGCGGTCCTCGTCTGAAACGCCGTCCCGGTGCTGGATGTATAATGCGATGATTCGGACCTTGTTCATGTTACTGCCATGTTGCCGTCACGAGAACAGCCATCACCGCAGAAAAAAGAGGGTTCGCTACGTCAGCGAAAAACCCAAAACACACCAAGAACGTCATAGCACCCACATAACATCGCGGCTGTCTAGAAGGGGGACCATTTCCTCAACCAGGGTTTTGGGTGTCTTGCCCTCCGCCGTAACACCTGTGGCACAGTTCTGTTGGAATGAGAACCAGTGCGTTCCTGACGAGATAAACGTGCGCGTACCTGTTCAACAGTAGCCACAGCGGGGAGCTTGTCACGTTCAAAGATAGCCATACACTCCTGCGCCATGTTGAGGTGCAGCGAGAACTGGGGACGCGATAGCAGTTGAGATTCCCTTCGGAACGGGGAAAGGACCGACCACCAACCTTGTCTCGTTGCTCCTGATACTGCGGCAGGTTGGCAAGCATATCCTTCATGTCGTTCAGATTCGCGGCGCCTTCTCTGCACGAAAACATCAATACACAATCACATCAGCGGGCGAAGGACGATGACGCACCCCTTGAACCCGGCGTTATCCGTCAAGAACTGGTTGAAGTCCGCCATGAGCTTGTCAATCGCCTCGCGCATGTGCATGTGGCGTAGCTCCGTCCACACGTTATCCGCGTCCGACAGGGTCGCAACCTTGTCCTCGTATCCAACCTGCGTCTGGAACTTGTACCTGAAAACGCAGCGCAGAACCTTGAGCTTCTCCTCCGGAGGAGTTAATGTTTCAGATGATCGTCCTCACCGGTATGCCGTCCCGTCCTCGATCGGGAGAAGGTCGTTCGCCATCGCCTGATACGTGAATTCATGCAGCAATGGTGCGACTGTGTCCATAGACCGGTCGGTGATTATCAGGGTCCCCCGCGGTCGTGGAGGGTCCGAAGGTTTGGGGAAATCTGAGTTTGCCTTCTTGTACTCGTCAAGGTTTTGCTGAACCATGAACGCTAGTACCTTCGCAACATAATCCCCCTCGACGCTCTCGTACGCCCTCGCGTCTTGTCCTCGTGCCAGGTTGGTGCGCCACCTACCGCTCCCTTCTGGTGGCGGCGGTGGGCGCGTGCTTGCATGGGGCTTGAGGGGACCAAGGGGTTGATGGTGTGACGGGGAGTAGTAGCGGATGTAAGGGTACTCATTCAAGGTCAGGCAGACGTTCGAGATCTATGCGCACAGGTGAGTTGCCGAGAAGGCTCGAATACCCTGTAGATACGCACCATCTTGCTCATGAAGCGAAGTTCTTCGTGCAGTCGATCTCGCAATGGCTTGTAGGAGGTGTCGCTGCGTGGGGGACTGTACATGTTGAAGAATGCGCCTGGATTACGGACAGAGAATGCCTGGTTTTCGATAGCTGGACACCGAGATAGGATCAACTGGAGCTCAACGAAGGAAGGGACGGCCAACGCACCCCAGAAGTTGAGGAAGAGCTCTTGCAGCGCTTTCAAGTAGGGTTCCGCGGGTGAAGACGTCAAGCGTTCAAACAGTTGCTCAGGTAGCCCTTCCAGCACACGTCAGATTCAAGTCGTACGGATTGTATCTGAACACCGAGGTCATGAGATGTATGCATCCACAGCTCTGCCGGGCGAAGTGAACGGTAAGTATAACATTGGGTCCAGCATCGCCCAAGTCGATAAGTGCGGTCTCGAAGCCTGAGCATCCATCAAGGGCATTCGTTCCGCGCACAAGCTCTGTCCTCATGGAGCAGGAAGCGTGAGGATTGGGGGGCAACCATCTGCAATGTCCTCGGAGTTCAGGATCGAACGAGCACATACCATCAATGAAGAACAGGTGCGCAGCAGCATACTGCTGGTACCCGTTGGAGAAGTCGCGAATGATGCGGTCCACGTTCTGCGAGGTCGACATGAGGATATACATCGCCTCGAACTGTGGCTGGGGATCGCGCGGGGTCGTGATGGACTCGATCACTAGAGGCAGACCGCATGTCGGCGGGGGTGCGCAGCAAGGTACCAGAGCATTGCAGGAGCGACATAGTACGCGAGCAGAAGTTGCGGAGGAGGATGGACGCCACAACGAGCATATACGCAGCTATGTTCAGCCTTCCGACGCGCGCACGGGGAAGAGCAGCGGGGGACGTACGCGTGACGTTCTCCTCCAAGATATCGAACTGCTTGAGGACGGAATTGAGCAGCCGCTGGGAGTGCTCGTCGACGACAAGGATCTTCCATCGCCCCGGGGGCTGCACCGAGCGGATCGCCTCCAGAAACTCTGCGGATAGTGAGCTGCATGCTCGAGCTGCACGGACGAGCGCGACGCACTGGCTTTGACGGTGCTAATCAGCGACATGGTGGATGACCTTTGCGGCTAGAAGGACAACGAGGAAGACGAGGAAGACGAGGAGAACGGCGGCGAAGAAGCTTTAGACCAGCTGCAGCTCGAGAGTCGAGACGGACGTGGAGGACGATGGTGAGGGTGTATGGAGACAGTAGACTCGACCTCGGCGAGCTGTATGCAAGTGGCGGTACATCGCATCCGGCGATCTGCGTCTCCCCGTAACGGCGTTTACCTCGCACGGGCCGGCGACCGAGTTCTCCTCCTGCCCTCATGCGACGGACATAGTCAAGCATTCAAGCATATTCATGTAGATTAGCAACAGGCCAAACGCTCAAGTCTATGCAAGCAGTCCATGTTACTGGTATATTGTAGATCAAGTGTACTAGATGTAATCAAAAGCTGACAAGCTCACGACACCCGCACTCATAGCGAACCCGCGAAAACAGCGGCAACCGCAGCAGCAGCGACACCGACGAACGCACTGGAAGGCAACCGCAGACCAGTCGCACCGTTGCCGGACGCTGCGCTAGACGAACCTGAGGTACTGTTCGACGACGTGCTGTCCGAAGTCGAGTTCGCACCGACGATGTCGGTCGTGGCGGTCTCGTGGTACATGTCGTTCATCGGGATGCTCAAGCACTCGCCGATAGACTCGAGCTGGGATGGTGCGGTATGAGCATTCTGGTATAAGTCAGAGATCAGTGCTTGCTCACCTTGAACGGAGGGTTGTGCGTGAGCGCGGCATCAAGGGTATAACCGACAGCCAGGTCGACGGTAATCTCGAACAAGTCGTGCTCAAGGACGATGAAGCTAGCATACGTGCGGCGGGTCAGATCGGCTTCAGCAACATGCTTGCGCTCTACTCACCCAGTGTCCATCGTGGAGGCGTTACCAAGGATGCTCTCGAAGGTAGCGAAGGACTCCGTGCCCGTGTGCTCACCCGCGGGAACGCGCCAGTCTGAGATAATTCGTCAGTACGAAGTCCAGCACGCAAGATCCTCAGCATGAGTCGCACCGTTGGTATCGAAGGGACCGCCAGGACCAGTCGTCCAGATGATCGGGCGGAGACCCATCGCGTTTGAGATAGCACGGACACGGTTGTCTGTGTGTCACCATATAGTCAGTACCAGTTCATCAGCCCGCTTGAGATATCCGACCGTACCGATATCACCGAAAGGCGGGCGCATGGTGGTGGGCGTCACACCGAGCACGGTTTGGATGGCGTGGCGTGTCCAGCCAAGCTCCGCAACGATCTGCTCGTTGGTCATCGCAGTGAGGGGCTGCCAAGTGTGCCAAGTCTCAGTCAACCGGCGCAGCCTAACTTGAACATGCGGACACGTACGTGGTGCGACCAGGTGTGGACGGAAATCTCGTGGCCGGCCATATACTCGGCGATGAGAATATCGGGGTACGAGACAACACGCGAGCCGACGACGAAGAACGTCGCGGAGAGGTCGTGGTCATCAAGGTACTTCAGCAATTTTCTGCGACATGTCTGTGAGATTCAAATTAGGGGAGACTCATCTCTGCGCAACTTACGGAGCTGTGACGGGTCAGTTAGCAGCGTTTAAACGACTGAGATGGGGGCAAAACTCACTATAGGGAGCAGGACCATCATCGAAACTGACACCCCAGGTGTTCTTCTCTGGGCACGCGACGATGTCGTTGCCAGACGTCCATCCACCGCACGTCCACCAACCGCGCTGCTGTGCCTGCGCAGCGGCCTGAGGGTCGCTCGCACACTCACCGTCGACAGTAGGGGTGATATCGGGAATATCATGGCCATCGAGCTCCTTCATCCACTCCTTGACCTGGTCCGAGTCTGATAGACGACGCACCCATGAGCAAAGCGTGTACCCCAAGTCAACACGACAGAATCACGCACCAGTAGGAGGGATCCGGTCCAGAGCGGGCCAGTCTGCGGAGCTGAAGATGACTGCGAATGTTCTGATTCAGTCACGGAGCACTTCAACAAAACTATCGTCCCTCGATCGCACTCACACTTGGCAGGAATGACGGGAGCACCCGAGTACGTCGGCTGAGCACCAGGGCTGAACGTCGTCGACAGGGTGGGTGTCGCACCCGACGGCATGGCCGAGTTGATGGCAGACAGCGGAGGGACATTGTAGCTCCCAGTGCCTGAGACAGCAGCAGCAGTCGTCGCTGCACTCGTACCGCTGGGTGCCGCAGTCGTCGCGCCAGACGCGCCAGACGCAGCGGCACTGGAGGTCGTCGCCGCAGCGCTGGCCGCAGACGAGCTGGTCGACGCAGCCAGAGCAACTGCCGTTGTCTGGCGTTTCGCGATGTCGTGGTGGGCGCGAGCGTTGTGGACGCCGTGAGCGTTGGCGAGCTCGAGAGAGAGCGTAGCAGCTAAAAGAGCGGACAGCGCAGAGATGGGCAACATGGTTGCAGTGTCTTGGAGGAAGGTCGCAGAGGGCGCAACTCGCAATGCGACGACGTATGAAGCAGAAGGTCGGTCGGTGTAGGGAGGGGGTACCAGATGGCAACTTGGGAATGAGACAGGATGCAACCGAAGCGACCAATTTGGCGGGTGGGCTGCCGGGGCCTCGACTACGCTAGCCGAGAGGCGGAGACATCGGGTCCTGCTTGGCGATCCCAGTCTCCTTGGTCGCCATGTCAGGAAGGGTCCCGGTTGATACGCGCTGCAGGTACACCGCCGGGGTTCGGCGGGATGGGTGGGTATGCATCCTTCATCCACTACCGCTTCATGGTTTGTCAGTGCCTGTGGGCCTTCACCATAAGGCCTGCTCAGTTCAAGTCTCCGTCAAGAACAGTCTGCGAAATCCACGGAGCCTGTACTGGAAGATCGTCCCTTGGCTTGGCAAGAAAAATCTTCTTGTCGTCGCGCACATGGCTCTGGCGTCTACTCTGACCAAAGGAGAGCCTTCCGACGACGCGCCCTGAACCAACGCTAGGAAGTGCAACGAGACTTGAATGTAGTGAGCGGGGTATTTGGAAGACGAGCAACACGTACTCACACTACTTATCGGGGGGAACAGATGAGAAAAGCAGAATGACGGCCTGACATCCCCTGCCTTTATATACTGCGGCACTGGAAGGCCAGAAATAGCCGTCGTGACATCCTGACATCGCCGAAAGCAGACACACATATGTCGTGACTTCCGCTGCAACAACGAAGAGTCGGAGATGCATGGAATACGGGGAGCACGTTCAATCACTGTGGCATCATGTCGTCGATGCCATTCTCGTCTAACTCAAAACTAGGCTACCACAGCGCGATATGCTAAAGTACAAGTATTACAAGCCATGTGCGTGTATTTCAAAGTCCATAACCCCACGCAACGTTCATGTCGGTCGTAATTGCGATGCATGGGCAGACATCACTGCGTCTTCTTCTGGTCTGGAGGAACCTGGCTGTCGATGAGGTTCGCTCGGGCTTCCAACTGGGCCGCCCACAGGGCGGCACCAACAGTATTCGTGAAGCTGAAGAGGAGTCCCACCAGCGGGATAAAGTTGAACAGCAGCGTCATCATGCCAAACCTAGAGGTACCACATCAGACTTCCAATTGGGCAGAGAAGCGCAACTTGCACTTACGCCGTGTATTCTGCTCTCTTGTTCTCGACGAATGCAGTCCGCTGACTTTTCGAGAATCCCTTGAGTTCGAAATAATGCGAGTGCCAGACAGGCCCGCTAGTGTGCCCATTGTACAGGAGGAACAGCACGGTGCCGACCACAGGGATCATGTTGAGGGGCAGCGTGAGGAGGTAGCGGATCATGCCATCCTTGGAGAACGCCTGGAGCGGCTTGACGAGTGCGCTGCCCACGTTGCGTGTAGCGGAGCTCTGCGCCCTGGCCTTCCCATCCCTGACGAGCTGGCTCTGCCCCTGTGCGGCGAGGGTCGCGTCGAACACGTGGGTGAGCGCTGGCTCGATGAACAGCGCGCGACCCAAGAACGAGATAAGGAGGATGGACTCAGCGCCGACGACGATGAGCGCGATGATGGGTGCCAATGGGCCCGTGAAGATGGCGAGAATGGCCATTTGTGGGACGAAGGTGAAGAATGCGAGGACGCCGAATATCACTGCGGAGGCGACAAGTGACTTCAGAAGGGCGTGACGGACGGAGAGAATGATCTCCGGATCTACACACAAGAACGTTTCGTGAGTCCGTTATGAGCAGAGCAACGAATATTTGCGTACGCATGATTGAGAACAAAATGCCGCGGACAGGCCAGAGCCAGGAGAGAGACGCGAACGCCTGCCAACCGTGTGTAGCAGTTTCTTGTGCCTCGTGTCTGACATTCTCGAGGAGAGAATGAGACTTGGAAACCATGTGTTGCTGAAGAGAGGCATGCGAGTTAGTATCGGAAGACATGGTGGTGGTATGAAGGCAAGGGTGGTGAGCGCAACAACCAGTCCATCGCGGCTTGGAGGCGATGACATCACAGACGCTTCATGCAAGCCCGAGAAACTCGGAATGGGGCTAAAGCGCTTCCGAACTCAACGTGCTCCACTCCGCCATCCTAGCGAGATATCTGCAATAACCACTCGGCCGGAAGAAAATGATTGCGATCTTGGCATATGGTGGAAATTCAAGGGCGCACAAAATGTAGCAGTGTACGAGTGCTGCTCACAGCCGACTCGGCCGCTTGCCGCTCACCGAGTTGCGGTCTACGATGTTGATGTAATTCTTGCTTTCGTCTCTCTGCTCGCGAAGCTGCTATGCTCGTACGATATACAAGTAGTAATGGAAGGCTTCGCCGAGCTTGCGAATTTCGAGCGTCGTGTTCGGGCGGTCGAGGTACCGGCGGCGGAAGTGTGGTTGACCAAAGGTGAGGTAGATGAAGATTCCGCCGGGACGAAGGACCCTGGGGATGATAGGTAGTAGTTAGTGAGTCGAATGTGGTGAGAGGTAAAGGGGAGAGGGGAGACGGACCTTAACACTTCGTCAACCTCGCGGTTGCAGTTTTGCACAACGTCTTCTGGCGGATCCTGAAATACATAGATAGTATGTGCGGCGTCAGAGGAAAGAGGAGCGGACCATGGCGAGTTGGCTTTACGCACCCAGACGTCGGCTTTGGCTGTCATCATAGCGTCCATCGTTCCTGGAAAAACACGACGGTGAATATCTTCTGTGCTATTAGCAGAAAGCTCGGGCAATGGGACGTGCCTTTGTCTATCGCGACGTCGAACGAATCCGTCTCAAACTTCAGGTCGCGAATATCCATCTCGTGCCCTGGGAGACTCCTAAAATGAGTACTGCAGAGGCCCGAAAGACGATTACAGAGGTCTTACATTCCATCTCAGGCGCGGTCTCCCCATGTTTGTGGCGCATCTTTTCGATGAGGATGCCGGAATACTGTCCATCTCCCGAAGTCAGCAAGGATGATGGTGGGACGTGGATGAGGAAGAGCACTCACGTCGATGTTCACAATGTTCTTGTAGCCGTCATCGTACATCTGTAGTGTCGTCGTCAGCAAGATCTGAGCAGGTTGTTAATCTGACAGAGACATACGTCCTGCGAGAGTGTAGAGTTGCCGCATCCCAGCATCAGGATCCTTGACGATTTGTCCGGGATGAGCTCGCGCATGATATCGGCAACATCCCGATAAGACTTGAACCAATCGAAGGAAAAGTCTTCCGACTCTCTAAGACCGTTCTGTCAGCAACGAGAGTGAGTAGGACCCATGAGACTCGGAGTGCCTGACTGCGTGTATCGCCGATCCCTGGATGTGTCCGAGTAAGTTGTAATGCACATATGGCCCGTCGGCATTCTGGAGCTTCGTGGTCCATTGGACTTACCAGTACTCCTTCGTGCCGTATTCCTCATTCTTCTCGGGTAAGCTCTCCATGACGGTCGTGAGCAGAGAAAGAGATTCGCTTAGGCGCCGGGGCGGATCGAGACTCGGAATGAGGGCAACAAAAAAGCAATATCTTCCTTGGGCGATTGACCACCGCAGGGGTCGAACCTGCAATCTCCTGATTACACCGCTGATGAGCTTATCGTAGTCAGACGCGTTGCCATTACGCCAGGCGGCCATATCTATCACCGCACAAATACGAATTCGTACCATTGTTATGTCGTGCTGACCTCGACGGGTGTGCCATATGCCTGAAATTCTAGACAACGAACTGAGAGGTGGTCTTGCTGAGAAGAGAGGCCTCGTTATGGTCAGAAGACATGGCCAGGACAGTGTCAGTAGTACCGAGGCCAGAATACTTGCAGAGACGCTTCGTGGAAGGAATGTAACTTGAGCGCCTGTCAAGCTCGAACTTCAAGCTCCACTCCGCCATGTCCGCGCCGTCCGTCCCCCCTCTGTAGGCCCATCCAATCGTCTACAGGAGATACGGGAGAAGACATGTCCGCGTATTGAGACCTCGACTCACGTACGCCTGACCGGTGACCTCCGTTGTATGGCAAAACGATCTTATTCTCCGCAGATGGTGGTGAGTGTCCGTGCATATTTCGTCCGTGCTCACTGTCTACCGTCCTCTATAAAGAAATCTACCCAAGGCCCCTTCACCTGCTCTTCAAGCCAATCCCACAGATGGCCAGCGAGTTTTTCGTCATACGCCTGTTCATTATAGCACTTCTCCTCTCGCGCCCAGGGGATAAGCCACTGCATATCACAGTATGTGTCAACGATCGTCATCACAGTACTTGCACTGGCACACGAAGAAGTTATTTACCTTTCCGTTCAGCTTCAGGCCTTCTGGTGCGGCACCGGCGTACAAAGGCGTGATCGCACCCATTGGTACCGGCCAGTGGACAATATGCTAGCGATGTACAGGCCGATCAGTCTCCGTGATATCCATCAGGTCTCCCCGGAACGACGCACCAAGGCTGCCCTCTTCACGGCATTGATATGCCGCATCAGCTCCGTCTTCAAGATTCCCGGATGCAGCGCAACAGTGACGATCCTCTGTTCCCCATACCGCCGCGCGAGCTCAAACGCGACGAGGACATCAGCGAGCTTGCTCTGGTTGTACAACTCCTCCGTGCTCAGTTTCCGGCGCGCCGCTCCGTCCTTGAATGTCTCGAAATCGAGGTGCCCGAGGTACGCATATGCAGAGGACGTCATGACGATGCGCGCGTGACCGTCTGGGGAAGATGCCTTGCCCTTGAGGAGCGCGGGCAAGAGCAGCTGGGTGAAGAGGAATGGCCCAATGACGTTCGTGCCGAACTGCATGTCGTACCCGTCTGCTGTCACGTCCGCCACGGGAGCCCACATCACACCTCTAGGAACGACCTGCCGTCAGCACCAGCATGTGGACGGAGAGCACAAAGTCACGAACGCATTGTTGAAGAGCGTATGGAGCGCCTCTTCCTTCGAGAGGAATTCTTCCGCCGCCTTCCGGACCGACGCAAGACTGTTAAGGTCGAGTTGGATGAAGTGCGCCCCCTTCCCCGTCTCTGTCTTGAGCTCCTCGATGGCTGCAAGGGCCTTCTCGCGGTTCCGGGATGCCATATATACCTTCGCGTTGTGCTTCAGGAGCTCTTTGACGATTTCCTTGCCGATGCCCGTGTTACCACCTGCACACCGTCTTGGTTCAGCTTCCCGACATGGTGGAGCAGAGGTCCGAAATCTCGCAGACGCACCGGTGACAAGCATAACGCGTCCAGACAAGTCCGAAAGCTGGTCCGGGATCCAGTGTGGCTTAGGCGGGTAAAGCGACTGTTGAAGGAGCTTCAGGTTGCCCTTGACTTCGAAGCAGATGCGAGACATCTCCGACGCTGGTGAGTGGATGTCTACAATGTTGGTGGACAGT
This sequence comes from Lentinus tigrinus ALCF2SS1-7, assembly GCF_003813185.1. Taxonomy (NCBI): domain Eukaryota; kingdom Fungi; phylum Basidiomycota; class Agaricomycetes; order Polyporales; family Polyporaceae; genus Lentinus; species Lentinus tigrinus. The sequence goes on from NW_027137927.1 coordinate 49,564, forward strand.
GTCACAAACACTGCCAGTACTACCAGTGGAAGGGTTGGCCGGGGGATATCCATGAGTTGAATAGCAAGATATATAGCACAATTCTACCCATCACCATCACACATCCGGATCGTAGTTGTTGCCTCACAGACACGGATTGACCGTCAGATCGTCGGCCATCTAACTTTTGACACCGCCCCCGCTTCCCGTTTCCTTGTCGAGTTCCTCATCCATGCAAGTAGCCCACAGATTGAAAGCTCACTGCAAGCATGAACGTGGTAGATGATACTTGAGCTCTAGATACGTGATGAGGACTGACTAATTCCAAGGGGGGGGGGGGCAAAAGATTGTGCCCCAGGCCAATGACCACCGCAGGGGTCGAACCTGCAATCTCCTGATTACCACACCTTTCCGGTGATCGTAGTCAGACGCGTTGCCATTACGCCAGGCGGCCATAAGAGACCTTTACCTACAATTTTCTGGAGCTGACTGGATCGAAAAGGCCGTGTACTGACTTGGTAAGTAGTCACGCCCTCGTCGGAGGCGGTATCGAAGGTTAAGCCACAGCTATGGGCCTATGGCGTTGCGCAAACCTCTTGGGCGGGCTGAGAAAGCTCTAGAAGCTAGAAGTACCAATACTAGTGGATATTGACGGCGAGGGCCAGTGATTCATAGACACGACCGAAGGGCCTGTCGAATCCGTTTGTCATGAGGCGCGCCCCATGAACGCATGAACTTATGAACCCTAGCAGGTGCGCCAAGTGAGAGGATGTGACAGCACTGTCTGCTAGCGAGCGAACTTACCAAGTAGTGAATTCTCAGAGAGGGGAGGGGGTTACGCGTTAGAACCTGAGCTGTGTCACGGCGTACGCTCTCAACCTTGAACCGATAAATCCGAGCTCCCGAAATGCGAGTACAGCCGACGGCGTCGCTCTGGTCTCGACGTCGGGGTACGGGACCCAGGTATGGTCAAAGCAGATGTCTAGAGTGGCTTCTCCAGGTCTTGGCAACGTCGCCCTCTGTAAGACAGGGAGACGGAAGTACGACTCCCGAGGGCAGCTGAGTCAAGGCGATGAGGCTCATGAGAGCAAGTACATAAATCACAAGAAACGTGGCGTCTCTCCCGCGCGATCTCCGATCACAACGCGCGCCTACAGGAATGCGGGGTAAATAGACGAAGGTCGCGCACACGCCCGGCAACCATCTGCGTCCGCCCCTCTCCCACCGTCTCCCACCACCCCTCAGCGACCTCGATCCATCATGGTGAGCACAGCTGCAGGAACTTGAGTCGCTGTGACTGACACCATGACCAGTCCGCGTACCCAGCATATGTCATGGGCACCCTGTGTGTCGTCGGAGGCCTCACCGGCTTCGCAAGGACGCGCAGTATCCCCTCTCTCGTCGCGGGCGTCGGGTGAGGCCATAGATCTACGTGAAAGAGATTCAAAGTGCTGACACCGCTCCTCGTCGACTCCAAGTGTCGGCGCACTCTACCTCTGGAGCGCGGACAGCATCCACAAGGGCGCCGCGAACGGTCTCGAGACTGCTCTCGGTGAGTAGCCTTTAGTCTTTCCTTGCATTCTACCTCCTCGAACACCAATCTGCACCACCAGGCGCGTCTGCACTCCTCCTCCTCTCCTCGCTCCCGCGCGCGAGCAAAGGCCCCGTACCGGCTGTCCTCACGGCGACATCCGCCGTTTCGGCCTACTACTATGGCAAGACCGTGTACGCTCTGCGCGGGTGAGAGTGCGCGGGGGATCTATGTATGGTTGTACTCTAGCTGTATTGCTTTGCTTGGCTGCTTTGCTTGCACATATACCAGCGCGGCTTTTTCGTGACATACCTCCTGTCCGACGCGTGCCCTGTGCCGAATGAACGTGCTCGCTCCCAGTTGCCGGGCAGCAAATTTGTTCAGCGTAGGTTTGCATGCTTTTGTCGTTCCGCAAGGACTCACCATGTTCGGTTTCACAAGCAGCCGTGTCCCACAGTGAGGTTCAGAGCAGCTCCATACAGCATGTGCCCGGGTTGCAGAGTCCACGGCACGCGTGACTCCAGACCAGCATCGCGGCGAAGCCTTGCAGGTCTGTCGTGTGCAAGTGTTGTTTCCACCCAGCAAGCATTGCCCGGCCTCCGCGCGGGCTCTTCGATAGACAAGCATCGCCAAAGCCGAGACTCTACGTGACAATCGGTCTTCATCCACCCGACCACACAGTAGGAGAATGGTACATCTAGAGCAGCGTCTCTACGTCTAATACAAACAAATCATACGAGAACAAGCCACGCACAGCGAGGCGTGAGCGTAAACTCGGAGCCGCCCCCCTGACGACTGTATGTTACGCGGAGGAGGCCGACGCAGCGACCTCACTCGGAGACTTAGGAGTCTGCACTCCGCCCTCCTCCTCTTCCCCTAAACCACCCGAGCGCAAGTCAACATCCCACTCGGTATCCTCGTCGCGCGGCGCAGCATCTGGGTTGATGAACCCTCCGAGGGACGAGATGAAGCTCGGCGCGGAGTCGTACGGGTCCCCCGAAGAATGCAGCGGGTCGTCGAGGTCGACGCCTTTGACAGCGGCTTGGTTCGCTTCTTGCAGCTCGAGGAGGAAGCGCGAGATGAAGATCGCTGTGAGGCTGCGGATGGAAGCGTTGGTGAGGAGACGGTAAGTGTCATGATGGTAGGAATGCGTACGGCGCGGTGAATATGGGGATATAGCTCCCTTGGGCGAAGCCTTCTAGCTGTGAGGTGGCCGTGAGGATGTGCGTGAATCAATGAGTGGGGAGAGAGACGGCTGATGCTGCTTACAGCGGTCGCTGAAATGACGAGGTGGACGATGTTCAAGATGGAGAGAACCCTGCAAGTCATGACGATTGGTGTTTGCGTCGGAATCTCAATGGGTATATTGTGAAAACGCACGCAAAGTATATCGTCCCTGTGCGCGGCATCACAGCGATCCATCAGCGACAACGTCCAATGCATATACCGCGAGAGAAGCTTACCACCACGGAAGAGGACATCCGAAAGTGAGAGTCGCTTGGCGTGTCGGATATCTCGTAGTAAATGCTGGCTGCGAAGCTTCGTCCAAGTGATGTAGACGAGCAGAGAGTCTGCAACGATGAGCGGTACTCGAGAGATGAGAACCACTACGGCACCGGCACCCTAGATGAGCACGTCCCGCTGCGTATGATCGCTAAATAACCTACGTCTTGTGCGAGGTCAGTATCAATCGATACGAGTTGAAATGAATATCCAAACTTTAGAGATATCGGAACATCGGTGTTGTCTGTGTAAAGGCATCCAAACGGGGGGAAGTTCACGCCAGAGACGTCGTAGTGGTAGGCAGCCTGCGCAATGCGTCACTCGGGGTCTTGCTGGTGAGATCAAAGGTAAAGTACCACTCACCAGGTTAGCACCAAATGGCGCCAGAGATAAAGCCAGTACAAGTAGTCCGAGGAACTTGCTCCTGCTTAGTACATATGCACGGAGGGCGGAGAAGACTTGTTGTGAAGGATGATGAGCGATGAGTAGAGGCTACGACCGAACTTGGAGGGCTGGACGTTCAGTGGCTTACCTGCTCCAGGGATGAATTGCACTCTGGTTAACGAAGATATCGCAATCTCGTAATTTGAGCAACTGCAGAGGTGCACGGTCATCCCGCCGAACTCTATAGCATGGAAACGGTATACACTAACACCTGCTTCTAGTCAGCGTTGTTATGATCACGTCACAAACAAACGGCTCACTTTGTCTGAAGGGAACGTTGCAGAGGCACCCAATGACAGAACATAGAGCGTCAAGGAAATCCACTTGTTCGTGAAATACAAAAGCGGCGCCCCGTTCCATTTCGCAGTCCAGAAGCATGCGACTTCTCGATCGAATGTAATCAAGGCGTCGTATATGAAGAAAGCTATAGCGAGAGGAGGAACTGTAAGCTAAGAATGACCATGTAGTGGAGTAGCTCAGATCGTACTCGTGACCGCCAGACGTAAGTATCCTTCTGTATAGCTGATTGATGGTGTCAGCAGGCGCCGTATGCGGGACTGAAGATGTACGAACGCACAAGCGGTTGAATAGAGCCGCCATCGCGGCAGCATCGGCATCTGTATCGGAGGACATACTGCAGTCGTAGGCCGGAGGCTGAGCCTATCAATACCGGAGGGTGGAGATGGTTCTGCATAACACGGCCGAGCCAAGCTTTATAACGAGCAGGTTCAGTTGCAGCATATTCTGGAGCGCCGATGTACGATCTGTACTGCATCTATCAAAGTATGACAGGGAAGGGTGCTTGATCTTGGATAGGGAGCAGCCGCGTGTGAGCATACGCTACCACTCTGAGGACTGTCGTTGCTTCGATCTACTCATCTGATGGTAGTTCTGCCGCCGTGTGCGCCGCTCCAGCCGATTCTCGGACCTCCACTGTGAGCAGTGGCAAACAAAGTTCAAAACAATCCGAAGGTCAAGGCACGAACTCTGTAGTTCCATGTTCGTGCCTATATAGAATGAGCAGGTTACCGAAGCCAGAGCTCTGAGGACTGAGGTCAAAGCATCAACTCCACTATGATGCGGCTGCATGAGAACAACATCCCTCGCGATCGGTTGGATGAAAAGTAGGAACGCGAACATGAGGCATGGGAGCAGCGGGCCGCCTGATTGCGCAGAGACTCGTATGTAGATCGAAGCCTCACCGGCCTCACCGGCTAGAATCAGCTATTCCCGACGAGCCACGACTTACAGGCCGAATGCTGGAGCAGAGGCGAAGGTGTGCACCTCTCATCGCACATGGCATCCATGGGGTATGTCGTTCCTCCACGTCCTCACTGACGGAACTGTGCCTGGAGCTTTGCCTGCCACTGCGGAGCCTATGGGCGAAGCATGCTCGGGCCAGGTACGGCCTCCAGAACTGAGCTTGATGGAACTCGGACCGGGTACTTATGTGAGAGCCGACGTAGTATCAGCGAGCGCATGCCAAGTTGAAGCGGCTATAGAAGCTCTCTTGAAGGGGCTTTAGAGTATCTGAGGACAACAAACTTCTCATAGCGAAGACAATCGCTATAATAGAACTCAAGTGAGTAGGTAGGAGCAGTCGTACTGCCCTCAAGGTGGCTCGAAAAGACGGTGAACGTACGATGACCCATTTCCGAAACCACAACCCAGTCATTCGAGATATTACTGGCGGCTTTTGGATAGCCTGTGAGTTCCGACTCGGAGCGCAGTGCGTACCGTAACCCAAGGAAGAGGAGGACGGCAACCTTGCTATAGCCTTGACGCCCGCCGTGGGTGGAGAGCGCGCCTACGACTCCGAGAGCTTGCCTTGACCAGGACAGTCCTCATCCGTACGACCATCCACCTCTGCGCTACATGCTTGCTCGTGCAGCTCGTCTTGCAGCGCGAAGATGCTCACCCCTCGCTAGAACTACCTCCTCTTCCTTCTCCACGACCGTTCACCGTAGCAAGAAGGCAGACACCAAGTCAGATGACAGGATCAACTACAACGACCTCTCCTTCTCTGACGTCCCCGACGCCGAACATGTCAACTACAAGCGCGTCACCGCCAACGACCTCGAGCGGGAGCACGAACCACCGCGCCGCGTGAAGATGCTCGTGCGCGACTTCATCGAGGACTCGTTGTACAACCCCCACTACGGCTACTTCTCCAAGCAAGCGACCATCTTCACTGCTCTTGAGCCCATCGACTTCTCTTCGATTAGGAATAGCACGCAGTTTGATGCGGAGATGTCGAAGCGGTACGCGTCGTATGGAGAGGACGGAGAAGGGCCGGGGAAGCAGCTGTGGCATACGCCGACGGAACTGTTCAAGGTGCGTCACCGTAGCACTTGCGCTCGGGACGGATCGTTGATGGTGCAGGTCGGAAGCCTTGGTACGGCCGAGCTATCGCTCAATCCCTCGTGTCGGAGTACCTCCTGAAGTACTTTCCGTACGAGGATTTTGTCATCTACGAGATTGGCGCGGGTAACGGTACGCTTGCCCTTGACATCCTGGACTACCTGCGGGAAGACTATCCCGACGTGTACGAGCGGACGCGGTACAACATCATCGAGATTAGCGCGAACCTCGCGAACCTGCAGAGGGAAAAGCTCACTGCAGCGCATCCGTGCGTCACTGTCCACAACCGGAGCATCTTCCGCTGGGACACACGGGAACCGGCACCATGTTACTTCCTTGCTATGGAGGTCATTGTGAGTAGTCCGCATATGCATCCTCCCACTTCATAATGCAAACATGGTTCTAGGACAACTTCGCACACGACCTCATACGATACGACCTCCGAACGCTCGAACCCTACCAAGGCATTGTCACCGTCGACAAGACTGGGGACTTTTCTACAATCTACACGAAAGTCACAGATCCACTAATAAGCGATTTCCTCGCCCTCCGCCGCTACCTGAACCATCCCCCGCCACTATCGCGTATCCTTAAGGCCTCCAAGACATTCCGCACATTCTACACCAACCTCCCGTTCGCCCCGAACCTCTCCGCACCCGAGTACATCCCAACACGTCTTCTTACCCTGCTCCGCACCCTCCGCCGCAACTTCCCCCGACACCGGCTCCTCCTGTCCGACTTCTCCTCCCTCCCCGACACCATACCCGGAGTGAACGCGCCCGTCGTGCAGACGCGGTTCCAGAACGCGATGGTGCCATGCGAGACGCTGCTCGTGCGGCAAGGCTACTTCGACATCTTCTTCCCGACCAACTTTGAGAACCTGCGCGACATGTACGAGCACGTGCTCGCGCAGCCGCTGCCGCTGGACGAGGCCGAGCAGCAGCCGCCGCGGTTCACGCCGATCAGCATGACCGCGTCCCCGCTCGCAAAGGGGAACACGTTCTTCTCGTCGTACCACCCGAAGACGCGGAGGTCGCCCGTGGACGGCGTGCCGTCGAGCAGCGGGCTGCCCGTGGGCGAGCGCAAGTCGCAGGTGTACACGCATGCGGAGTTTGTGGAGACGTATGCGGATCTGAAGAGGACGCGGCTGAGGAGTGGGGAGAACCCGCTGTTGGATACGTACAAGAATGTCAAGTTTTTGTTTTGAGGTGTGCTTGGGACATGGCCGTATGCGATGAGGGCACCTTGAGTGGGAGTGTCCTCGGTTGGTTGTTCTAAGACGTCTTTGCTTGACTGCTGCTGTTACAGGTGTAGCCACCGGTCAATGCCTACTCCCAACTCACACCACTGCTTAATGTATGTGGTAAACTACAGTACTTTTCGTGCATTGTCTGGCGTCCGAGAACCATGGCATCATGAAATAACCCTCCGTCTCGCCAACGCGACCGCGACACTTCCTACCCCGCTCGCCAGCGCGCATGACCCGACGAAGATCTCCACAGCGCCATACCCAAAGCGACCGAACCCATGGCCCATCGACGCACCCTGTCCTGCCTCCAGGAGCAGCCCAGAGATGATCGGGCCGACGACGGCAGAGATGCCCTTCGAGAACGCGAGGCCCGAGAACACCATCCCGGCATATTCGGGCTTGTTCCCCGCGCACTCCGCCGCGGCGTTGTACCACGTTGACGAGAACCCTCCGCTCTGCATGTCGTGTCGGGGTGAGTCGAAATTTGCAGACGACGGGGCGAGAAAGAGTACGCACCAGGCCCCCAAAGATGATGGCGAAGACGTAGAGGTAGGCTGCGGCGTTTGCGAAGCCCCAGAGCAGGAACGCCCCGAGCGCGCTGCCTAGTGCGCTCACGACCATGATTGACGGGTAGGCCACCCTGTCGCTGAGGTGTCCGAGAATGACCTGGCCCAAGACGGCGGACGAGTTGAAGAGCGCGAGGACCACTGTCGCTGTGAGCTGGTTGGAGAGCGTCCTTGTGAAGGCGAGGATGTAGAGCGACACTGGGAAGTACGAGAGACCTTGAAGGATGTTCGTAAGGGCCTAAAGGGAGTGCTCAGACGTAAGACACGCATCTCGCACCGAGACAGTAGACACGGGGACGACATACGAAGCTCACGAAGAGAGAGTTCCTGAGGAACGGCAGCCGGGGAGGGAGGAACTTGGGCCGACGCTGTGCCGCGCTGTACTTTGGGGTCGGGAACCGACTCCGCATGCCGAGGAGCGCGATGCCGGAGCACACGCTCGTGCCGATAGCCCATATGCGCAACGTCCAGCGCAGGCCGACCTTGGCGAGGAGGTAGTTGAGCAGGAACGGGAAGGCGAACCCGCCGACGCCCGTGCCGGAGAAGATGATGCCCCCCGCGAGCCCGCGTCGCTCTGAGAACCACTCGGGTACGAGCTTGATGACGGGCATGTAGAGGATGCCGCCGCCGATCCCGACGCCGACGCCTTGGAGGAGGATGAGCTGCCAGACCTGTTATGTTGTGTGTTGTGAGTCGGGAGGATGTAGGAGAGAGGAGGGAGGATGATGCTAACCTTTGTCGCGAAGCTGGAGCAGAAGAGCGAGACGAAGTAGAGCACGAGGCCGAACCACATCCCAGGCCGCAAGTACTCTGGATATCTCGCCAAGAGGAAAGACAGAAAGAATACCTGGAAATACATGGTCAGTCGCAATGTTGAAGTTCTGGTCTTTAAGGGATATGTTCGTACCTCCCCATACTGAAAAGCGAGGGCAATAGTGCCCACAGACGAGATAGTGATTCCGGATGAGGAGTTGAATGGAGGATGCGACGTATAATAATCTGAAAGAGACCGTGAGCTCGTTAAACGGGACGCGGTCAATTTACTACATACCTTGGAAGATACCGTAACTGTCCAAAAACGCAGTGAGCTATCCGGATGCCAAGGCACGGTACGAGAACACGGACCTGAATCCGAAACCCCACACCATCATCTCGAGGACGAAGCCCGCTGCGCAAAATGTCCATGCCCGGATTCCCCTGTCTACCGGCGGAAGCTCTTGCACATTAATCACGCCTTCATGCGAGCCCACGTCCGCTATGCTCGTCGTCGAGGAATGCCCCGGCGGTAGCGTCGTGCTTGAGCTTGATCCCTCCCCCATCGTGGTCATTTCTACCTCCATGTCCGCCTTACCTTGACTTTTGGAATCGACTTGCGCGCCCATGTCTCAAACGAACTTGAAGTACAGAACAACAAGTCGAGGACCTGCAAAATGTGACTCGGGTTCGACGCCCATGGTTGTTTAGCGCAAGCTACGATTTTTTTCCCATTTGGTTTAGCCGGAAGAACAGAGCGCCCGACTCGAACCGGACCGCTCGGGTGCCGGCAACCTTCCTCCCACTCACCATCACGACCGGCATCGGTACGCGAGCCTGTGTTGACTCTATGCAGGCTGCAGCTCAGTACGTAAGTACTTATGAGTGAGTATGTTATACAAGTACGAATATCCTAGCGTTGACGTTGAGTAGAAAGCGGACATTTGTAGTAACACAGTCAACTTCCCACTTGGTCACCGTTGAACGGATGCGCCAGCATAGAAGGCCTTCGACGAACGGCGATTACTCTCAAGATTCTTCGCCTTGACTTCGCGTTACAGACGTCGTGAGGTCTGGCTTGGCGTTCATACATATGTCGAGTCCGTTCCGATGTTTTCTCCCTGATCGGATGTCCCTGCCGGCGGCGACCACAAGGTACATCGCCCTAACGACAGCAATCAGGTACCTTCACGCCTTCTCGAAGTCCTCGAGCCGTCGGTCCTGGGTGCTGGCATGTATAAGAAGGCGGAGCTTTCGCATGTTCTTTCTCAAACAAATCCTCCACCCTCTCATTCCTCTGACCGGTTCAGCCTTCGCTCAAGCAGCGCTGCCTCCTTGTTTCTCATTCTTCTTTGATTGAGTCGCTGCTTTTGCCGTCTGCGACGGTCTTTGGAATACTTCCCTTACTCCCCCGATCTTTCTTACTTTCTGGTGTTACTCGCCCGAAGCTCTTCAAGAGTCCAAGCCCTCGTCACTTCGCACAAGTCAAGATGCAGTTCGCTACTATCTTCTACGCCTTCGCGATGCTCTTCGTCTGTGCGTTCGCCGCGCCGCTCGAGGTCCGCCAGGAGACCGTCTCCAACGTGAAGTGCACGAGCACCACGTGAGTTGCCACTTCCCACCTCCTCTCTCCGCACGCAGTGTATGCGACGTTCGTGCGACTGCTGTGCACCTGCGATGAACCTCGTGTGGCACGCGGTACTGAAATGCTTCGTTTCGTAGGGCTCTTGACTTCCATACGTCCAACGTCGCGCTCCTCCAGATCTGCGGCGGCATTGCGGGCTCGATCCAGAAGTGCCAGGGAGCGCCGACGTCGACGACCGGCCAGTCGGGCAACGTTCGCTTCACGATCACGCCCGTGGTCAAGGGCGACGTCATCAACATCTCCAAGGGTCGCTGGGAGCGTGCGTACATACCTCTTCTCTTTCACTGGTGCTCGAGCTGACGTGGGTTCGCGCGCACTGTACACAGAGGGCATCAAGGCCGCGTTCGCCGTCTGCGGTCAGAACATCCCCTTCACGGCCACGTTCACTGGGGGTGCGGCCAAGGGAGATGTCAACGTTGTCTACGAGAAGGTGTAGATTGCGCTGCGTTTCCTGGGTTCGGTCAACTTGAATGTATAGTCGGGATTGCTGTGTCGGAATGTCATTCGGGTTCTCACCAATCCCCCCCTGCCGACCTGCTTCACGTCAAGCTCTTTTTTCTTGCAAGACACTCCACACTCGATGGTCCGAGGTTGCTACATGGTAGGTAAGGGTCCAAGAAGGTCAATATGACGATTGCGCCGTTGTCCGACTCTCATCCGGAACCGAACGGCAGACTAAACGAAAGAAGACGATGGAGCGGTTTGAGACTCTGAAGGCCGGGCCTCACTTTCTTCTCCCGAGTGCGGGCCCTCGCGCAACTCAGATTCCTCTTCGGTCGACGCCGCCCGAACGTCCGGATTGATGAACCCTCCGAGTGACGAGATGAAGCTTGGCGTGTCGCTGTAAGGGTCGCGAGAGGAATGCAACGGATCGTCGGGATCAACCGGGACGACCGCATGGTTCACTTCCTGCAATTGTATGAGGAAGCGCGAGACGAGGATGGCCGTAATGCTGTAATTGAAAGGCGTTAGTGCACGTTGAAGCCAGTTGCAGCACGCTATGCCTGCGGCGTAATACATACGGCCCGGTGAATGTTGTGAGATAACTATGGCCGAAGCCGACCAAGACCTGTAGTGGTCACACAAAGGCATGAGTGCAGTGCGGACAGTGAGATAGAGCATGGACCATACTGTTGTCAGCGAAAAGGCGAGATGGAGAACGTTCAGCGTAAATAAAAGTCTGATGACGTAGCAATCCAGTCTATTAACTTCAAAGTCATATAGCATCTTCGTGCTGCGGGACTCACACGAAATATATTGTCCCTATTTACAAAGTCAGACGGAATATTAGCAGTGGATCATACATGCTGAGGAAGACATACCACTACGAAAGAGAACATCCGAGAAGGACAGTCTCTTCGACCGGCGCAGATCTTGTAGAGCACTCCGCCTGCTGAGATTGGTCCAGGTGATATAAATGAGCATGATGTCGGCAACGATAAGTGGCACACGAGCAAGGATGACAACTACGGAAATCTATGGGTGAGTATGTGTTTCTGCCTATATCTGGTGTTGATCTTACATCTTGTACTGAAGGTCAGTAATGATTACCACGAGATTGCATTGGTTCGGAACGAACCTCTGAGCCTCCGTCCGGGTCATACTTGTCGTCAGCAGACATCCAAATGGCGGATGACTTATTCCCGTAGGTCCGTATGCGTAAATGGCCTAAACGATGGTTTCATCAACAATAGGCATGAAAACATTCGCGATTCACTCACCACCAGATTCACCCCTGTTGGCATTGTGGATAAGGCGAGAATCAGAAGCCCGGGGATTTTTTTCCTACTCAATACATATGTACGGAGAGCAGAGAATACTTGTAACGGGGAAATCAGCCTGAGATCCGTTCTACCCAAGGACCTGAGTGAACATACCTCCCCACAGGACGAATTGCAATATTTCGAACGCATATGCCACCAGGGCGAACCGAGTGCAACTGTGGCTGACGGCGGGGTCAGGATCATCCACTGTGAGTCCACAAAGCCACAGACACACCTCTGGCTCCGATCAGCAAAATGACATGGACGCAAACGAGACTACTCACCTCATTAGAGAACGTAAGTCCCACCGAAC
>NW_027137927.1:61920-126746 GCF_003813185.1 Lentinus tigrinus ALCF2SS1-7
GTGTCAGCATGCATTGTTGGGCCTACTACGAAACCTAAGATATGCAACGTACAGTAGATTGTAAGAGGCTGCAAGCGCAGCTGCGTCGGAGGACATGGCTCAGCGGGAAGGGAGACCTTTTGTTGCTCAGGCGGTCTACGAGGCAGAGTTTTGTTGAAGGTCATGCCAGCACGACGGGGTTTTATATCGAAGACATAATCCACAGCCAGGGCTTGAGTTCTACGGCTTATCATTGCGAGACCCATGCCGATTGCACGGGCGGGACATAACTGTATAGTATCTCACTTGCCTGCGTTGGTCACGGTGGCGGCTTCGAAGGAACCCTAGAGCACCGGCGAACGCCCGGGATCCTATTTGAGAACAAGGATGGTTCCTCAAGGCCTCAGGCCTCATCATTAAAGGTCGATAAAACTTCTTCCACCCATCATGGGCTTACCACACCGACCAGAACGTACCTCCACATCAGTGGACTGGACCACATAGCTTGGGTGATGAAGCTACTTAGGCCGGACGCCACGTCTCGGTCCTTATCTCATGGTCCGACTCCACATACCTAGCGCAGTGGTAGTAGTGCGGAGGGAGGGGAGCGGTGCGGTGCCCGGGAGGCGTCAATGTTTATCTTCACCTGCGACCTTGCACATTCGTTACAGGGTCGCTCACACTACTCGCAGAGTGAGTTAAACTCGAGAGCTACCTCAGGTTTGATCACGAGGAGTCTTGGCGGTGGGTATGAAATACGATACCCGCCAAACACCCGCCGACATGGATGCGCTCTGACCACAATCCCATGTTGTGTGTGCCTCGAGCGCAACGCCTCTGATCTTGAGGCGGGTTCTCGAGACACATCTAAGTCTGAGGGACACAGGACGGCTATGCCACCATTCGATTCCCAACGGAAGAAGCTCAAGGTTGTCACAGTGCTCCTGGTGTCGTTGCGAGCGAAGCGAGCATACCCCATTGTCGGCTCAGGGGCCCCTCCGAGTCCGAATATCCGAGTCAAAGATGGGCGCACTGAATGCACGTACGTGGCAGTTATCTTACGGATGGTGATGCTTGAACACACGCGACGTTTCGGTATATTCATTCCTTTAGGGAGAATGCCCGGACATTTCAATGCTGGGTAAGCATGCTGCTATCATAAGTTCTACAAAGCTCATGGACTGACCTTGGTTGCCTGCTGCACTATGTCGTATGGACCGACATTGGCAAGAGCACACTGGGACCATGTTGGAAATCAGAGTCGCCGTGGGAACATGGACCTTGCTGCAGTTCCCAAGCCGTAATATTCGATAGATCTTGTAGAGTCGAGCAAAGGGACCAGGTACCGGAAAGATGGGAGTCCAAGGCGAAGGGCGCAGACTCGATGCGCAGGATGGTGGACTTATTCAAGTTATTGCAGCGGCGGATTTCGGCCCGGAGTCCTTCGATAAGATAGACGCCTTACAGTTGCGCGATCTCTTCGCGCATACATAACTTTGACTTCTCGTCTTGAACCTACCGGCTTGGTCACTCAATGTATGGACTTGGCTTGAATCTCGAAACTCGTGCGTCGAAAGAATAGACTGCCGGTGCTCGTCGGAACATGGATTGCCTCTATGCAGGAGCGGGAGATTGAGGACGGGCCTCCCCGACCGGCAATGTACTTGATATTGCGCGTATATGCAGTACGATACATGCAGAGGAGCGCGAGGCGGAAGCGGACACGGGTCAGAGACGGGTTAACGCAGGGGCATTGAGCACTGTGATCTTCAACAGAGATCGAGCAGGGTATTCCACCGTGCTAATGTTGCGAAGTCCCTCGGGGAGTACTTTACGTCCAGGGAAGACAATGTACCCACCAAGCGTAATGCGTCCGGCCTCCTCATACGCTCCTCGTGCTATACATTTCGCAATACTAGGTGCCGACTTCCTCTCTCTTAAGCTTGTCAATCCCGCAATGTTCCCCTGAGAAACGGAACCATCATTCGGACGCGCACCGTCTGCGCTGCTCAAGCATATCCATACTCTACATTCTGATGGCCTCACGTACATTCACGTCTCTTTCGGACAACGGAGCGTTCTGAGACTATAGAGGCCGAGCCTCACTTTCTTCTCCCGAGTGCGGGCCCTCGCGCAACTCAGATTCCTCTTCGGTCGACTCCGCCCGAACGTCCGGATTGATGAACCCTCCGAGTGACGAGATGAAGCTTGGCGTGTCGCTGTAAGGGTCTCGAGAGGAATGCAACGGATCGTCGGGATCAACCCGGACGACCGCATGGTTCACTTCCTGCAATTGTATGAGGAAGCGCGAGACAAGGATGGCTGTAATGCTATAGTTGAAAGGCGTGAGCGCACGTTGAAGCAAGTTGCAGCACGCTATGCCTGCGGCGTGAGACATACGGGGCGGTGAATATTGTCAGATAACTATGATTGAGGCTGGTCATGACCTGTAGTGGGCACACAAAGACAAAGACATGAGTGCAGAGCGGACAGTGAGATAGAGCATGGACCTTACTGCTGCCAGCGAAAAGGCGAGGTGGAGGACGTTCAGAGTGAACAGAAGTCTGATGACGTAGCGACCCAGTCTATTAACTTCAAAGTCATATAGCATCTTCGTGCTGCGAAACGCACATGAAATATATCGTCCCTGTTTTCGAAGTCAGACTGATGATTAGATACCCGCAGCGGGATCACAAATGCTGAGGAAGACATACCACTACGAAAGAGAACATCCGAGAAGGACAGTCTCTTCGACCGGTGCAGATCTTGTAGAGCACTCCGGCTGTTGAGATTGGTCCAGGTGATGTAAATGAGCATGATGTCGGCCACGATGAGTGGCACACGAGCAAGGATGACAACTACGCGAATCTATGGGTGAGTATGCGTTTCTGCCTATATCCGGTGTTCATCTTACATCTTGTACTGCAGGTCAGTAATGATTACCACGAGATTGCATCGGTTCGGAACGAACCTCTGAGCCTCCGTCCAGGTCATACTTGTCGTCAGCAGGCATCCAAATGGCGGATGACTAGTTCCCTTAAGTCTGTATGCGTAAAAGGCCTGAACGATGATTTCATTGACTATCCCAACAATAGGCATGAAAACATTCGCGATTCACTCACCACCAGATTCACCCCTGTTGGCATTGTGGAAAAGGCGAGAATCAGAAGCCCGAGGATTTTGTTCCTACTCAATACATATATACGGAGCGCAGAGAAAACTTGTAACGGGGAAATCAGCCTGAGATCCGTTCTACCCAAGGACCCGAGTGAACGTACCTGCCCACGGGACGAATTGCAATATTTCGAACGCATATGTCACCAGGGAGAACCGAGTGCAACTGCGACGGACGGCGGAGTCAGGATCATCCACTGTGAGCCCATAAAGCCACAGACACACCTCTAGCTCCGATCAGCAAAATGGCATGGACGCAAACGAGACTACTCACCTCATTAGAGAACGTAAATCCCACCGAACCCATGACATACAATGTCATGGAGATATACCTGTTCACAACAAACAAGAGCGACGCGCCGGTCCACCTCGCAGTCCAGAAGTACAGCACTTCTCGATCAAAGGTGATGAGTGCATCGTAGATGAATAAAACTATGATGAAAATGAGAGGCTTGGTGAGAAAGACGAATGTGTGAAGGCAAGGGCTCGAAGATACCACCCGTCGCCAAAATGCAATAAGTTTGGGCATAGCTGTTCAAGATCACGGTGTCAGCATGCATTGTTGGGCCTACTACGAAACCTAAGATATGCAACGTACAGTCGATCGTAAAAGGCTATAAGCGCAGCTGCGTCGGAGGACATGGCACAGCAGGAAGGGTGACCTTTTGTTGCTCAGGCGGTCTACGAGGCAGAGTTTTGTTGAAGGTCATGGCACGACGGGGCTTTATATCGAAGACGCAGTCCACAGCTAGGGTTTGGGTGCTGACTGCATTGCGATACACATGCCGATTGTGCGGGCGAGATCTAACTGTATAGTATCTCACTTTCCCGGGCCTACATTGGCACGAAGGAAAAGATGTTAGAGCACCGAACATCCAGGATCACTGAAAGTATTGGGTGATACCTCAAGGCCTCGTTATCGAGCCTCGTCGATGAGACTGTTGCCACCCATCTATGGGTCTCACCACACGGGCCAGAACGGACTTCACGCGTCTGCGGACTGGACCACAAAGTTTCGGGCTAACTGGGTCGGACGTCACCGTCTCAGCAATGCTGTGGCGTTTTCGTTGATGTCTAGAGTCCGCATACCTTTAGTATATAGTACAGCGGCCGTCCCGCCGACAGAGATGCGCTCCGAGTCTGACCTCAGTCCCGCGCTAGGTGCGCCGCCTGTGACTCGATCTGGAGGCAGGTCCACAGAGACATCCGAACCTGAGCGGGGAGGCTACGCCACCATGAAGGCTCTGCAATGTTGTCGCAGTGCTATCGCAGCCTGTCGTTGACAGTTGCGAGGCTCGAGCGGAGCAAGCTGAGCTGAGGCTGAGGAATACTGGTGTGAGAGTGTCACGTGAGCTACCAGGAAAGGAAGCGTTAGTTGCTGCTCGTCGTTGTCCGCAACTTCGTCGCCATCGTCTGAGCTCTTCCACCACTGCGGCGCTGCCGTCTCCACCCCTGCTCATCGCTTGCAACGTTTCTGACTTTCTGTGACTGCGGGCGGTGTGGAAACATACGCCCAGGTCTCGCGCGCTGATAGAACTCGTCGGACTTCTCGCTGCCTCGTGGTTCTCTGTACGCTCCGCGGCAAGTCATTCCGCCCATATCCAGTCATCGATACACGCACCCCTTTGTGTACCCATTATGGCACCAAGAACAAAAAGGCCCGCGAATTCCATCGATAAACAATGCCCCAGGCGTCAGCATATAATACTCCAGACCCTCCCTTCCGTCGTTCTCTCCACCCCTACCGACACCATCACTATCCGATTCGCCATGTCTACCGCCACCGCAAACCTGAAGCAGGTTCTCCCCCAATCTCCTATTTCAACTCCTCGTAAGTTGCGTGCTCTTATGGCCATGGATCATCGCTCATGTTCGTGCATGTTCGTGCAGCTCCTGCATCACGCCCGCCTTCTCGCTCGGAGTCGACGGGAGATGGCAAGAAGTCCCCGTCTGCAAGTATCGGAACTTTTGGCCATCGCATCGAACGAGGCAGTCGAGGCGGCGTTGGTCAACGTGCTGGGCCAGATGAGGGTGTTCAGGACGCCATCTCGTACCTCGAGGGTCACATCGACGATGAGGGTGCGTCGATCAGGCAGGAGATTCAGCAGCAGGTCGACGACCTAGAGGAGAGGATGGACACGAAGTTCAAGGAAGTGGAGGAGAAGATGGACACGAAGTTCAAGGAGGTGGATGAGAAGATGAACACGAAGTTCAAGGAGGTGGATGAGCGGTTCAAGAAAGTGGATGAGCGTTTCGATAAGTTGGAGAAGGACATGAACGCGAAGTTCAAGGAGGTGGATGAGAAGATGAACGCGAAGTTCAAGGAGGTGGACGAGCGGTTTGACAAGTTGGAGAGGGAGGTTAAGTCCATGCCCGAAACCATCGCGCACATGCTGCGTCAGATGCAGCAAGGTGCACAGATCCAGGTTCCACTCATCCAAGTCACACAACCCCCGCCCTCCTCTCACTCCCACGACGCCGCGAGCGGCGACTCACGCTCCTCGACCCCCGGCACCCTCGAGACCCTGGAGTTCGCCCGCTTCTCACTGGAGAGCAGCGCTGAGGGTCCCTATTCATCTGCTCAAGGCCTCACCGGCCTCACCGCCGATGCCGGTGGCGACGACGCTGGCCTCTCGGGTGGGGTGGAGGGCACCATGCGCAGCATTGTGCGCATTACTTCCCGAATCTCCCTGAAGCTCAAGAACGTTACGTCAAAGCGCGACGCAGCCGGGCCTTCTTCATCGCGTCAAGACCTCACTGCCGAAGCCGGTGATGAGGACGATGACCTGGGTGAGGTCAAGAAGGCTATTCGCACCATCAAGAGCCTTGCGTCCGCAACCCTCCGCACCGTGACGAAGGGGAAGGGCTCTTCGCAGTGAGCGGTTAGGCGTGCTCACAAGTCCTCGTGTGCGCTGTCGCTGTGTCGACAGTCAGCACTGCCACCCACTGCTCGTCCTAGGAGCCTAATGTCGTCCACTCATTATCATCGCATCCATCTGCGTGCCCTCAATATGTTCTCGACTGTTTTCCTGCGCGCACTTCTCACTCCCGAGTTTTCACTGCCACGCATGGATTCCCCATTTCAACATTGTGTACCAATCAACCACCCTCGTTAGCCATCTGCTTCCTCTCTACTGCATCGATGTCGCGCTCTCGCTCATGTTATCTTTGCTCTGTCTGTCCCACCTGTGTTATCGTGTACCGGATATAATGGATCATCTTTGTTATGCTCCCTGCTCCCTGAACATCAAACAGTATGCCGTTCAAGCCCTAATAATTGCTTGCCAGTGCCAGCTTCGCCGCCTCGACTCTCGGGTCGCCGCGCAGAATCTCGTATCGACCGTCGTGTAGCATATACACGAAGCTTAGGAAGTTCTCTTGTCATCGTGATGCATCTTGGCAGTGGAGCGGGCCCGCGACGAGGCTGTGGTGGACACGGAGGACGTGTATGGTCCTCGGGGCCTGTGGTTCATTCGTCGGGAGGGACCTCGTTGCCGGATGGACAGGAACAAGGGTGTGTACCCAGCATTCCACTGCGAGTGCCCTGTGGATGTGGAGAGAAGCTTTCGGAGCCCGCCTAAGACTGGCCGACATGGATGTTATCTGATCCACAGTCCCGCACTAGGTGCGCCGCGATTCGTAACGGCTTTGGTGTGTCCCCGAGACATCTGGATCCGGGGTGGCGTAGATTCTTAACGAGCTGTTGTCGCAGTGCTGACCACGCCTGTGTTATGAGCCGTGGATTGGGGGCGGGGTCGCTTCGGAAGCACACTGCGCTTCCGAGTCATATCCAAGATGCACGCAACTGTATACACGTACGCAAAGCAACTATCACACATCCGAAGCAACACGCGCGACATACCAGAGTGTATCTTCGTTCTTTAAGGAGCAGTACCTGCGCATGTCAACATTGGGTCAGCACGCTGCTATCGTAGAATCGACTCGCGAATAGACAGACCTTGGTTGCCGCATCCGACCGCGGGCCACAAGCCCGCATCCTCACCTGCGATGCAAGCGCCATTCCAGATCGGGCCCCCGTCAGAGCCCGACCACTGGCTGCACGGGACCTCGGTGTACGTGCCCGTTAGCGCGCCATGCCCCGAGGGGAAGAACACCGCAGCTCCCCCGGTGTCTTCGCATATGTCAAAGCTGTGTGCACACAACACCGTCAGCCCAAGATTGCACTGCACATGCACTGGAAAGAGGGAGAGGAGAGGAACGCACTGCATGGGCTCGCTGAACTGGTTGATGTGGTTGCCCTGCGTTTGGCCGCACCACACCTCGTTGCCCTGCACTGGGCAGAGGTCTGTCACCTTGACGATGATGGTCTGGCCGAATGGGCCCGGGTACGTCGGCGTATACGGGTCCTTGTCGCCTGTTAGTGCGAAGCAGCGGCCGCATGCGTCGCCGGGGCCCAGGCCTGGTGGGGCACCGAACGCTAGCTGGTTCACAGCTGCGGTGTATCCGTGACCGACGATGCCGCACGCTGGGCGGGCGGACAAGTACTTGTATGTCAGTGGTGTTTGTCCGGAAGGTCGACGAGTTGACTCACCGGGCTGGGCGCAGTAGGAGTAGTGTGTGAAGGAAGCATTGCCGGATGGGACTTGGATGTAGCCCCCGGTCGCACGTTTCGCAGGGATGAAGCTGCAACTCGCCAAGGCAGCGAGCGCGACACTCTGCAGTAAGGGCAGGAGTTTACCTGTCATGAGTTTATAGACGTTCAAGTGCTTCACACTCAGGAAGGAGACCTTGAAAGTAGCTCACAGCAGAGACGAGGCATGTCCGCACGTCATTCTTATATACGTCCGCACACATGAGACTAGCAGAACCGAGGTCTGTCGCGCCGTCAAGACGGAGGACATGCTAAACGACTGCTGACGAGCGGCAGGCGAGGCGGGCGGGAATATTCGCCGACGGAGGCAGAACCGCAGAATTTTCGGAAGTTTAGGTTCTAAGAGACTCGGACTCGAGGACGGGGACGGGACATTATGTCATGGGACAGAAGCGAGGTTGCAGTCGGCCCCGGACATATGTCTTTAGAGGATTCAGGCGGACTAGCTGCACGTCGGCCTAGAGGCTGCGAGATGGTGGGTCAGTACGTCGTACTCCCGACCAAGAGCATGAGACCAGGCTTGTGAGTCCGAGTCCGCCGCAATTTATGCCGTTGAGTACTAGAGCTGCCTTCATGCTGTCAATGCAAGAGGAGCGATAGACTTGAATGCATCAAGGCAGTCTGTAGATGATGGCAGTCGAAGTCAAAGTGCGAATAGCAGGGGTTGGATTCGGCCGTCGGTCCGGGGGTCCGTCGATAAGATAGACGCCTTGCAGTTGCGAGAAGTTGCGTAGATCGCGCATATGTAACTTGACTCCCTTTCTCTACCTCCTCGGTCTGCTTGCCTCCTCCTCGATTGGTCTGACTCCCGCAATCAACGCATGGAACGAATAGACCGACTTGTCAGGACATGGATTGCCTCTGAGCAGGAGCAGGAGATTGAGGACACGGTCAAGGGTGCGTGCGGACCCTTTCCGACCGGCAACAGTGTTGTGACATTCAGTAGAGATTGAGCAGGGAAATGCAACCTTGCTACACATTGTCAAGTCCCTCGGGGAGTACCTCACGTCAGAGGAAGATGATCTACGCACCAAGGGTAATGCGCTTGGCCTCCTCGTACGCTCCCTATGTTTTACATCTTGCCATACTAGGCGTCGAGTTCCTCTCGCTTGTCATCGCACGGTGCCCCCCTGAGAAACTGAACCGTCAATCGGGTGCGCACCATCTGCGCTGCTCAAGCATATATCCATTCTGATGGCCTGGGCCACCCAAGTTCGGACGCTCGTTACGTTCTACTGTGGCAAGCTCGAAGACACCGAGACCATCATTCCTGCACTGAAGGGCCTGACCACTCTCACAAAACTGCCATCCTTTGTGTCGACCGATGCCGTCGAAGTGGCCAAGGCGTAAGTCAGAGATTCCGTCTGATGCTTCCGCTGACCGCATTCGCAGTCTCTTCGCGCATGTCAAGATGAATGTGCTCGTGCAATCGCAGCGCTTTACGGTGTTTACGATCATAGACAATCTAGTCGCTAACCAAAGAGAAGCTCTGAAGAATATGGGCCAGGAGTTCATCCGTGGATATGTCGGACTGGCCGAAGGAGAAAAGGACCCTCGCAATCTTCTCCTTGCGTTCGCAATAGATCGTGTTCTCCTCATCGAGTTTGAGGTCACAAATTTCATAGAGGTACTTACTGCCGTGTTGCGCGGCATATATACGTTCTGACGGGATTACAGGACTTCTTCAATATCACGTTCTGCTACTTCCCTATAACGTTCAGGCCGCCTCCTAATGATCCATACGGCATCACAACAGAGGATCTCAGGGCTGCACTACGGTGCGTCTGCTGTTTTTGTCTCCGTCGGTTCCGACAGCTTACATGCACTTCACTCTGCAGCTCCTGTCTGCACGCTACACCTGCATTCGGCAAGTTGGCGATTCCCCTCTTCCTGGAGAAGCTCACAGCGGGCTCTCCTGTCACGAAGGTATTATACTAACATGTCGCGCTTCTCTGGCTGACAAGTCCCTCGTTCCAGAAAGATACACTTGATACACTCGATGTATGCCTACCGGTGTATGGGCCCACTGTTGCGAGGGAGTTTGCACGCAAGATGTGGAACACCCTCAAGCTCGAGGTCAGCGTTGATCCAAGTATTTCGCTCGTGACTACGTTCTCACCCGGGAACTCAGATCTTCCAACCGACGGACAACGTCACGGAGGAAAAGGCATTGAAGACCACACAGGTCCTCATCCAGACGATTTACTCCGCCACGCCTGCCGAGAAGACAGACGATGCGGAGATCGAGGGTCTAGCCAAGGAGGCTTGCGAAGAGTGCATCCAGATTTTGCGCCAGCCCGAGAAGAGCCAGGCCAAGCATGCCATTAAGGTACTTTGCGCGTTTATGTCAACCACGCGTGAGTCCCTTCCGTCTCCCGTATGCGTGTGGCACTATTCATCTTGCCTCTTCAGCGTCTGTTTCCAGATTCACCCTCGCCAGAGCAGTCCCGCACTTCGTCAAGCTCTTCCTCGACCCTGACGAGTTGCCCAACCGAGCTCCCACACTCAGATTGCTTGCGGATTTGATCGAGGCAGCGCGGGAGTCGACATCACAAGACCTCGAGGTCCTTCCGGACGAGGGCAGCGTCCCTCTGTCTTCATACAAGGACGAAGTGGTTGGTATCCTTACTGTAGGTTTAAAGACGCCCGCATCTGCGTACCCTGCTATCGATGCGCTCAAGAGCATGGTACGTACACCGGGCCTCCTCACTGACGAGGAGCTCGGGTTCGTGGTACACAACGTGAATGAGGTGCTCCAGAAGGACGAGGATGAGAGCGACCTCAGGTGAGAAATACGCTTTATCCTCGTCCGGTTACAGTCACAGTCTGACAACTGCAAACCTTTTCTCTTCGTCAGCGATGTCTCTTTGGACCTGCTATGCACAATCTCCGCAGTGGCGCCCTCTCATGTCTCCGATAATACGCTTCCTATGCTCTTCTCCGCCCTCCCGGATCGCGCACCCCCACGCGACGCAGACGCAGAACGCATCAAGTACTGGCGGACCCTCGCCTCGCTCAAGAAGCTATGCACACAGCCCGACCTCTTCGAGACCCTCGTCGTCCGCCTCGTGACCAAGCTCGACCTTCTCTGCGTCCCAGCCACGCCCGCAGAGCAGGCGGTCGACGATCTCGAGCCCGCTGCAGCGTACGCGCATTCGATACTCAAGACGCTTGCCGACGTGCTGTCTGCGAAGATCGAGCTGGGACACACGGATGTGGTCAAGTACATCGACCGGCTGGTTCCGAGACTGTACAACCTCTTCATCTATTCTGCGCTCGAGGCGGAGGAGAGGCCTATGGTCGCCACCGACCCGCGGCTGCTCGCTGTGACGGCGCAGATCGTTACTCTGATCACGCAGACACTGACCGCTGCGTACGTGCTTACCTCTGCTTCTGGAGAGTGCTTGTGTGCTGATTTTCCTGCAGGAGACAAGAGACGTTTGTCAAGGCCGTCTTTGCTGCATATATAGACGGGGATGTATCTGAGCTCGCGCAGGGCATCCAGAAGATTCCTGCCGGCAAGAAGTTCAGTCCGCTGGAGGTCCGCACTCCCTCCTTCCTCTCAGATACCATGCTGACAGCCTCGCTGTGTATAGGCTAGTGCGTCCACTTATCAGAGGAACCTGTTGGTCCTCTTCTCCGCAGCAGTTGTTGCGCTACGTAAGGAGGTATGTCCAACTAAATAAGGTCGTATCATGCGGGCAGCTGAGGCAGCTACACACAGGTCTCGTTGCCGGTCCCCGACGAGGTCGCGTTCCTAGACAGTTTGCTGCAATGGATCGGGGCACATGCCGAGAACGCATTGCAGCGAGAGGCTCTCATGCACCTCATCGCGGCTGTCGTGAACCGACACGCTGAGAGTAAGTCGATCCATTGCTCTCATGTCTTGCTAGTGCTTACCGACGAAGCAGAGCTGGATGCCTTCCTGTCGTCAAATGTCGACGCGTTCTGGACGTCGCAGATCGCGAATACCAGTTCTCCCGCCGAGGCTCGTCGGAACGCTATTCTCACGTACAAATGGGTACGCCAACCATCTCTTGGTCCACACTGCACAGGTACTGACCCACTGATCTCTTCACAGCTCACGAAGGCTCTCCTTGTACGCGGGCACGCACGGGCGATGCAGAACGTGGACAGGCTGTTCGAGCTTTTCGACGACGAGCACGTCAGCTGGGACGCTGCACGGGCTGTCGGAAAGGTCCCTGGCACCGATAAGGTCCTGACGAAGAGGCATCATGCCGTCCTCAGGGTACGTGCGACGCTCCGCTAGTCATGCACATCATCTCAACTCGATGTTGATCGTGCGCACTAGATCCTGTACGCTCAGAAATACTGCAACGCTGTCCTCCCGCGCATCATCGAGGGCGCGAAAGCATCACCTCGTGAGTATCGTCAAAGGTGTTGTCTCTTCTGGCACCTGCGCTCACGAGCACACAGAGTCGCCGAGGCATAACGCGTACCTCGTCGCGCTGGCTGCCCTCATCAAATCCGTGCCCAAGTCCACTTACGCACATGAGATGCCCTCGGTGCGTCACCCTTCTCCTCGCCTCGCCTTGTTGGCTTGTTCGGCCGTGCAGTGCTCACACGCGAATCGCACAGCTCATGCCGCTACTCCTGCGCGGCCTCGACCTGCCCGACAACGAGATCCGGGCCAGCGTCATCGACACCCTTCACGCAGCAGCGCTCTCCAGCGAGAGAGACGACGCGATCATCGCGGAACACGCGTCCAGCCTGGTGTCCACGATGGTCAAGAACAGCCTCGTCTCGCAGATGCCGTCTGTGGTGAGTGTCTCAAGTTTGAGTCAACACCGGAGGAACGGCAGTTGAAGGAAGCTCCACGTTCGGCGATAGCGGGTTCGGGTAGCGGCGCTGCGCTACTTGGCTGTCCTCCCGAGTGTGGTACGGTATGACGTCCTGCATCCGCAGAAGGCCACGGTGATACGTGAGCTGGCGAAGGCCTTGGACGACCCGAAGAGAGTGGTCAGAAGCGAAGCAGTAGAAGCACGGTGCGTCTTGCTCTCTAATCGTGACTGTAATCTTCTGACGCGTACCTCGCGTTGCAGTACAAATTGGTATGCATTCGACTACGCTTGGTCTTCGCTCCGTACTGACCGATCTCCCACAGGTTCAAGTTCTCGGGCTAACCATGAAGACCATGAGGTACGACGACGGGTATGTATATTCATAGCGATCGAAGTCATGATCTATGTAAAACAATCGGGGGTGAGAGTACATGACGCTGTCTTGATATATGGTAGTTGCAGCAACCGAACGATGTGTAGCGAAAGATGTACTAGATATTGTGCGCGTGCGTAAGAGCGTGAGTCGTGACGAGAGCAACCTTCCTACCGGATCCCTCGTTCCCCATCCCACCACCACACTCCATAATCCACGAAAACCAAGCAAGCAGTAGCAGTGACATAACGATAAGCAGGAAAGCGCAGGCAGCGGGAACACGCTCATGAGACGGCGGCGATGATTGCCTGCGTCTTCGTATGCGCCTCGGCAAGGGCCTTCTCGAAGGCTTGCAGGTGTTCCTGGACGATCTTCCTCCCGTCTATCCTTCGCTGCACCCTCGGTGGCGAGGTCGCGCCCGACACAGGTGTATCGCCATCCACGATCCCCGCCTCCCACTTCTCTATACGCAGTCTACTCCGCTCTGCACTATCCCACTCCGTCCTCCAGCCCCCAAGCTTGTTCTTCAGCGCACGGATCTTCCGGCCAGCCTCGGTCGTCGCTGCAGCATTGACTTGCGTGTGCTCCGATATTGTGGCGAGTGACGTCGCGGTGGATGTCGTGAACGTGCGGAGATGAGTGAGGAGGGTAATCGCTGCGGCAGGTGTGGGAGGGCCGCTGAGTGGCGGGGGTGGCGGGAACTCGGTCTTGACCGGCGTCGGCGAATAAGCCGAGTCATACTCGTCTTCCTCGTCCCCGAGCCGTGCACGGTCGGGGTCCACCTCCCAGTCGTTCGATTGCAGTGTTGCATCCTCTGTGATTGTCTCGAGCTCCGCGAGCTCTGCTCCGGCGCGCGTCCCCGACGACGGTCCCGGGCCTACAACGTCGTCCTTGACGATGTCTTCGAGCTTGGGGAGCACACTCAACGCGTCGTTTCCGCCCACCTCACCCGCGATCTTGCGGAACTCGCGCTCGTACTCGAGCAGCTCCCGCAGCTGACTCTCCCGGTCCTGCGACGCGTCGTTGATCCGCCGAATCACGTCCGACGCGAGCCTCTCGAGCGTCGGGGTGGTGTGGGATGGCTCGCCCGCGTCCAGACGGCGCAGTTGCGATAGGAACTTCTCCGTATACTCGAGGTCGGATGCGAGGATCGCCATCGGGTCCTGTTCAGGCTGCCGCCGAGGTTTCGTCGGGGAGACGGTGGGGCTGCGGAATTCGGGATCAAAGTCGGGCGGGACGTCTTCCACTGGGAGTGAGGGGGAATGTGGATGAGACGAGGCACCGTTGAGCTGTGCGGCGAGCGAGTCCGCGCCGCCTATGCCCATGTCCGCGTCGATGCTGTCTCCTTCCTGGAATTGCGGTGCGGACTCGTCGTACGTGCCTTGTGGGGAACCATCTATGCCCTCCGCGCCCTCATCGTATTCGATCCCAAACTCCTCCGCCAACAACTTCGACCCTGCGCTCGGCTCTGGGAGCAGCGCTGCAGCGAGCTCGTGTGCGAGTGAGTGCCGGCCATTGGAGTCGTCCCCGAGCGCGTCGGCGAGAGACGATGGGCCGCGTAGAGACGCGGACGATTTGCGACCGTTCAGGCTGAGGCTTTGTCGTGACGGCGACTTGTGTGGTGATGGGGCAGTCTTTGGCGAGAGGTACCGCGAGCTAAACACGTCGTCGTCGTCGGCGATGGAGGGCATGGTGGCTACGGAGGTAGAGAGAGTGGTGGTTTCGTGCTGAGTTACTTGACAACGCCAGATTAGTCTGACGCGCGTACGTTTACCGAAGGGGTAACTAGTCGGTAACTACCTCCGATTAATACGTGTAAAAGGCTAATTGTTCTACAGTACTTGGAAGTGTTACTAGCATGCTTGTTCCGAACGGTCATCTTCTGCTCGTCTGGGGCCATCCCCGTTCCTGTGTATAACAAGCAACTCACTCTTCGTTCGTCTTGTGTGCACTTTGTCTAGGACCGTACGACCGATTATCTCTCGCCGCTCTCATCTATTGTCTGTTCTGGGGCTTCGTAATGACAATACGCGATTCATCTTTGATTCTCTTCGCGGCTTCCTACCACAGACGATGCCCGTCGTTCCTAGTATGTTGTCGTACCCCACAGAGTTTGGGAACGTAGCTGGCCATCGGATACATGGCCTTGGGTGTGTTGGGAACACATTTTGCACTGTTGCAGAGGTGCTCACAGGCATGCGACAGTACTAATCTCCTGCTATTAGATTCCTGGGACGCATATGCCCTAAAGGACATGTCATTAGGTTAGGAGGGGAAAGCACTGAAAAGCCCTGGCTGCGGAGGTTGTACGTCGACTCCGACTGCAACCAGGGCGGGATGAATGTGAAGCAGTATGCATGATGTGTGGCAGGACTCACTCTCAGGTGCGACAATCGCGGTGGGTACGCGGACCGAGCAAAAGAGCACCTAAGTATAAGTAGTAAACGATAATGATACATCTCCCTGGCTGACACAGGCTCATCAAACGTTAAGAGCATTCCTCCAGCGAGGCCCACCGACTTCCCCAAGCACCCTCTCGACCTCGGCATACTCGAGGTTCAGCGCAATACGGCGCTCGCCCTCCGCCTTGCGCGCAACCGCCGCACCGTCTTCGCAAATGAGCGCATGCGACGCCAGAAGTGCGTCCAAAACGAGCACAAGTTCGTCCGGACTCGGTCGGCGCGACGGATCGCCCTCCGCATCGTTCGCGAGGAGGTTGACGTAGACGATGTGCTGGTACTGCAGCTCGGACCACTTGATCTCCTCCACGCCCTCCTTGCGCACGCACTTGATGAGCGCGGCGAGCATCAGCCGCTCGTGGAAGGACAGCTCGCGGAGGTACGCCGCCGTCGGGCTGTTCTGCATCTCCTTGATCACCTCCTTCACGTCGTCCGTCCGCGCGGGCTTCCGCAGCGGGTGCACGAGTTCCACCGTGCGCCGGCAGATGTCGAGCACGCGCCGCGCGTCGCCGCTGATCGACGACACTTTCATCGACGCGAAGCGTACGGCGTCCGCGGCGAGCACGTCGGGGGTGTTTGCGGGAAGCCCTGCTTTGGACGCGGCGAGGCGCGCTTTGACGATCTGCTCGAGCTGCGGGGTCGTATAGGGCTGGAAGTTGATGCGGACCATGCCCAGGCGGCTGCGCACGCGTCCGGTCATTACGCGCTCCGGGAGGTCCATCGTGTTCGCGACGGCAAGCACGACGAGCTTCGAGTTGGCGAGTGTCGGCCAGTTGAAGAAGTTGTACACGACGTCCTGTTTCGTCGTCATGAGCTGGTCGAGCTCGTCCATCAGCACAACGCTGCAGCCTGTATGAGTTTTTGTTCGCGTACATGTGAGGATCGACTCACCAAGCATGCCCGCCTGCAGGGCCGGCGCGTTGGGTGCCGCTGAAGTGCTGGGAGAGGTTTCGAAGAGCCTCTTTGGAGCTGATCTTCATGTGCCCATCCTTTGCTGTGTCGTGACCGCAGACAGCTTCCCAAAGCAGTCCATACGCCGCCGCCGGCTCGGGGATCTTCAGCCCGTTGATTTCGACGTATGCGAAGGGGTTGGCTTCCTGCAGGATTATTGTAAGCAATCAACTCGAACGCAAGCATCCGACACATACGTTCTGCTCTGCCATACGTTTCAGCTCGCGAACGACTGCGTGAACCGTCGCTGTCTTGCCTGTCCCAGGGACCCCAGAGATGTCTGCACAGAGTGTCAGTGATCGATAACAATGAACGGTCGAAGACACGCACAAATACAACCACCGCTGCCCTCCTCCAGCAACTCCTCCACGGCCCTAAGCACTCGACCATACTCCTCCTCACGACACGGCAGCGCACCCGGCCTCGCAGCGACGTGCAGAACATGCATCGCCCGCAACCAGGCATCACCCTTCAACCCGCGTGCTAGTGCGAGCTCAAGCGTTCCTTCAGCCGGTGGAGGCGGTCGGACAGCGAGCGCAGTCTTCTTCCGGCGGCGCAAAGCTGCCTTGGAGTGGGGCGTGGGCTGCGCGAGGGATGTCTTGTCTGCGCGTGGTCGTCGAGGGGTCCGAGGAGTCCTGGGTGTTCGCGGGGTACGAGGAACGCGGCCGCCACGTTTGCGCTTGCGCGGGGTTTTCGGCTCGTCGAATGAGATGTCTGCGTCTGCGTTTTCGGCCTCCCCATCATCGCTGGATGCGTCTACGTCCATCTCGTCTTCGCTCTCTTCATCCACGGGTGGTGCCTCGAACTCATCACCGGAGTCCGCGCTGCTCTCGTCCTCCGACTCCGACTGAGCTGCCTTACGGCTGGCGACACGTCTCCGCTTGGCTGGGCTCTCCCGCCCGTCCGAGTCGCGTTTGACACCTCGACCTTTCCCGGGCTTGACCGTCCAGATATCCTCGTTCGGCCACGGTACTTCGGATTGGTTCTCGTCGCGCTCTGACAGAGCGCGCATGGCCCCATCCCGGAAGTCATCCCAATGGAGCTCGTAGTAGATGCCGCGTTGCTGATCGATGGACAAACGGCAGAAGAAGGTGTCAGCGGGCTCGACATCGTTCAGATTCGGCTCTTTGAGTTTCTTGGGGGAGACGGAGGCAGATGCAGACGAGGTGACGGTACAATGAGAGAGGACAGCGGAGGGTGGGAGGATCGCAGATGCAGTGAGTGTATACAAAACTTCGTTCTGCAAGCAGGGGTCAGCGGGTGCGAGATAACAGTAAAGCGGGTGTGGGAGACTCGAGCTTGTCTTTCAATAACTCGACTGCTGGAGCAAAACTATAATGCCGGTACATCGCGGCTGCGATCTCCAGCTCATCGAAACGACCTGGTTCCGCAGGCAGGAGGCCGCTCGGAGTCGCGGACGCACACACTCCATCCGATGCCACGCACGGGTAATGATACGCTTCTCCACATAAGCCCTGCAAATCCAGCAGAGACGTATGCTGTCCGGGTGTCTTCGTAGAGAGGCGCGACGGTCTCATGCCGAGTAATGGAGGGAAGAATATTATGGAGACTCAACTCACCTCGACAAATTCTCTCCTCACTCTGAACTTCGGCAACTCGTCTGGTCGCAAGAACCAGTGCACCTGCACCCGCAATTGCTCCTTCTGCAACTCCTCGCCCTCCACCTTCCATATCGCCGTAATCACACCAATGCTGTTATTGGGCTTCATGGTCTTCACGACCACAGTGTCGCCAACGCTAAAGACCGTGGGGGTACCAACGTCGCTCTTCCGTTTGCGCGTGCTTCTGCCATACGTCTTGATCGGGGCACGGGCAGTGTGGTCGGCATTACGGCTAAAGGACTGGTAAAATTGTGTTTCACAGTCGTCAATGGAGGTAAAGTCTTGATCTTCGACGCCGACGAGATCATCTGGACATGCCGGACGCGTGTTGAGGTGGCCAGAGAGGACGATGTCGGGCTTTCCGAGCGAAGAGCTAGCGAGGTCGACTTGAGGCAGGTTTCGTGTAGACCTCCGTCGAGGTGTATTTGGTTGAGACATCTGAATGCGCGGCAGATGACGGAATCAGCGGTAGGAGATGGGAAAGGACAAGAGAGAAACCAGGACGCGACAACAACACGCGTCTGAGATGTGACTGCCTGTGACGCGACGCGTCGGTAACGCGTGTCGATCGCGTGGGACGGGCGCGCCTTCGGACCACGCTCAGGCTCCTGTCCTCGACCGCCTCCACTTGGGATTTCAAACGACGATATCTTCCTTTCCCGAGCACTTCTCATACGATGAACCTGGACGGTACCCGTCAACCGCCTCAGTTAACTACGGAACCCGAGAAGCGCCTTTTGCGTCTGCGAGCTTACGTAGTAGGACTCTTGTGAGTCTATTGGAGTTGCCAAGCGTCGCTGCCAGTGGGCTGGCGTATACCTATGCGCACCAGGTGAGTCTCCACCTCCGAATGAGAGTGACCCTACGGTGGGACATACGTCCAAGTCAATCTCAATCTAACTCATCTAGCAGGTGCGTCTGCTCGGGGCTATGTATCCCCTATTACTGGGTACTGATACATGAATTCAGTCTCGAGCTTTCTTTACCCGCGCTGCAGCTTGACGCTCACGACCTGTGGCCGCTCTGTCCGGACCACCTCCAATCTCTCGCTCGCAACCCACGTATCGACGCAGGACTGACCTCGTTCGGCACAGTTGCAGACAACACGTGCCCGATCCTACCTCTGCGCCTCAGTGTCCACCGCCATTTACTTCTATCTCAGTATCTGCAGCCTGAAGAGACCGTGGTACGTCAAAGGCACACACCGTACTATGATCGCAGGCTGATTGATCATGGGAATTGTCCGATGTAGTGCTGGGAATTCGAAGCTGTATGCTGTAACTCGAGGCTTGCGCATCAATCAAGCTCGTCCTGGAGCTAGAACATTGTCATCACTTCCATGCTGACTCGGTCCATTACATTGCAGCGTCGGCATACCGAGCGCATTACCTCTGAGCCATGCCTGCATCCCAACACCGGAAACAAAGTGAAGGTCATCCACGGTCCCTCTGATTTTGCGACGTGAGCCAGAGGGCTCGGTTCAACCGAACAAATTCCGAAGGTACGTTGCTGCCCTTTGCACGCCAGGAATCAGCTCGGTGCTGCATTGATGATTGCAACAACTGACGAGGTCAATGATCCACGCTCCCGCCTGCGCAGATACCGGCTTCAAAATGGATGATGTACTCGTGCCATGCGCATCATATAATGTTGCAGAAGGAAGATGCGTGCTCAGCATTGAGGTACGTACCGGTGCCCGTTGAGAATTCGACTCGGCACCCGATACTTGCACCGATTCCAGGCATCGTTGCGCTTGGTATAAGGTTCCGTTGCGCTGTGTCCCGGGACGCTAGTGCCACCTCCGTCAGTCTCAGCAGATCCCCAAGTCACCATGTCCTCCGATACAGATGTGGCTGCGACACTAGCTCTCTTCGACACTATGTACGTCACATATGCTCGCGTCCGATCACGCTTGCTGAGACGACCGAGCCAGCTATACCGAAACTTACTGCGGAATGGCAGCCGCAGGTACGAGTTCTCCCTCGCATTATCAACCATGACGAGAGGCTCACACTGTCCCTTCCCGGAGTTCTCTTCATCTACGACGCCTGCGTCACGTTCGACCGAGAGGTGGCATACTTCTGGAACGCTAAGCGGAAAGTAGCGTCCCTCTTGTTCTTCGCAAACAGATGGATCTCCATGACGCTCTACATAATGTGGTTCGTCGACTCGTTCGCAACTTTCTCTTCGGATAAGGTAAGCAGTGTTAGTCCGTACTATGACAATGTCTGACTTGCACCAGAGGTCGGTGTGGCCTGGCAGAAATAACCGAGTTGTGAGCTAACGGTCGAGGTTCGCAGCTGTACGTCTTTCGCTTTAGCGGTAGTTTCATTGGAAGTACTGCAATTCATCCCCGGAGCAAGTAAGTCGGGCTTTTGTCCCTTCCGCCGTCCCAATATGAGAGCTGATGCTCGCAACAAGTCTTCTCCGCCCTCAGGGCATACGTATTGAGCAAGAGTAAGCTCCTCGGACTGCTCGTCCTTGTTTTGTCTCTTGCACCAGTTGCTAGCAATCTGGTGAGTGTCCCGATGTCCCCATGCAGCGAGGCCTGTCTCGAGGACTTGGTATACAGGTTCAGTACGGTTATGACCTCGCTGGGGAAATTCTACCGCCGTTCGGGTGCCTCTACATAAGCAATATCACCGGGGCGATCAACCTGAAGTCAGGCTCTTCCAACCTATATGACTCGGTTTACTGACATTGTTTTAGACGTAGGTTGGCTCGTTATTGTACACAGTAGCGGAGACTCATCCAAGGGACTGTAGTCATATTCGTCGCTAGAATACCGCTCATCGTTGCCGACATCCTACTTACATGCATAACCTGGACCAAACTCAGCACTCGGGATGCCTTGCGGGATCTTCGACAGTCCAAGAGAGTGTCACTCTCGGATATTCTCTTCCGTGGCGGTACGTCTTTCTACAGCGTCTTGATAGAGCCTGAGATATGCTGACTTTCTACCCTGCTATGGCACACGTAGGAACTATTTATTTCGCGTACGTTCACTCAATAGCAGCACGTTCATCGATGCAGCCTCTGAATCGAGGCATTATCAGTGTCCTGTTCATCCTGAATGTCCTGCATCTCATCCTCTCTGCGACTGCGGTAGGCATTATCTGTCTCATCGCTCGAACGTGCACACGTAACCACCTCGACAGGTAGCGATAGCGGGCAGTGGCCAACAGAGCGAGGTTACCACTTTCACCGGCCCGTAAGCCTCCTATCACAACTTGATATACTGCAGTATTCTCACTAGTGTCGTCCTTTTCTAGCATCACGGCAATCCTGATCTCGCACTTCCTCCTCGAACTACAAGAAGCGAATCAAACTGTTATCAGAATTGACCCCGACGACCCGCTGCGTTTCTCAAGAGACCCCTACGACTACACGCCCAGCTTCATCTCGTCTCTCGGAGCTGTCGTTAGTCCAGCCCTTCCGATACCACACGACGATGACACCGATTGGCACATCGGCTTGGGCCGTCCCGGGCCAGGGGAGGAGGTCAAGGGCGCAGGACAAAGTTCTGACTCTCAGACCGCTTCGTCGTCATTTTCCGCGTCCGCATGATCTACGCCTGGTGCCTGTGTCTTTCCGTTCACTTCTCATCGAGTATCTTTAGTACTTGTCTCGCAACACATCTATCTTGACTATACCTACCGCAATTCGACCACCACCGTAGGCTAGTTGACTACATGGCGTAAATTGTCGTGTCCACGGACAGCACAAGTACTGCATGGTTCGCAGCTCAAGGTGCCTGAGCGAAGCGCAGCCACCATCAAGTGAAAGCTGAGGTCCTGTGAAATCTACACACAAGTGTCAAGGCGGCGATGGCATAGTTGAGCCCATCAGCTGAATGACAGATTGCCCTCCGTCCTCGTCCTGCCAATGCAAAGAACGACCTCATAGTCAGTGGGCAGTGGGCACGAAAGACGTAATCCCGACAGAAGCCTTGAGAATACAGAACGAATCATGATGCTCACGCGGAAGTACTTCTTAGCTATCGAGCCCGGTAAGGAAGAGACCTACGCTCGCGGAATGCATGTCAAACAACGAGCGGACCACAAATACATCATGATGACGATGATAATATTCAATCCGCATGAACAGTGTTCAGAACAGGAGGTTGAGGAGGAGGAGGATTTGCCGAGGTGCGGGAAGTTTCTCCGGCGCCCGGAGTCGAGACTCTAGACGCCCTTCTGCGACCTTGCCGACCCCGCCCTCCTTGAACTTGTCCATCCATGATCGATGATCCCTTAACCACTCTTGCTGTGGGACCAGCATCTGTCATACGGCCCACCGTATCACTCCTACGTGTCTCCTCGATTCTGCCTTTACTCATTTAACTTGTCCGCTCGCCGTCCACCAATGGTGAACACAAATTCCTGAACAAATTCTACGTGGCTCTGCACTGTGCGATCAAGCATTATCATCTGTTAGCTCGGTGGTTGGAGAGTTTGTCCGAGATCCCAAACGCAATGGGCCCCAGATTCGAGAGGGAAGGATGGGGTTGGTTGCGGAATGTACCAGGTAAGTCTACAAGCATCCGCCGCTCATTCCTTGGCCTACCTCCGACGACACGACCGTCATGATCACACATATGCTGTAGGCTTCCCATCTCCTGAAATGGGTTGTATGTGCTCGCGTTTGATACGACAAACACTCTAACCCAGGCCGACCCGTAGGCTTTGGCTAGGAAGACAGTACTCGGGCATAGGTCGCATGCACCTCCATAGTCTGCCGATACAGGCAGATGTGACAGCCTCTTATAGTCGTTGATCAGCCAGGTTGTGCGGCAGGGGCAAGGTTCCAGCGTCGCGGATTACGGTGGAGCGTCTCGTCGGGCATGCTCCCGACCGAGGTCAACATTTTCAGCATGTGCTCACCGCATACGATAGTGCCAACTGTCGAAGGGGATGTTGCGGCTGGTCTGCTCGAGAAGTATCACCTTCTCGTAAGCTGCTTGAAGATCTAGGGAGAATATACTCTCGATTCTCCATGGCGTAGAAGATACAACTCCGACTCGCAAGGTTGGTTCCACACTAGGTCCGCTCCGGCAGTCCCACATGACCCTCGCTTATCGCATCCGTTCGCCAGGTCTCCCACTGCGCCCTTCTCTCCGCGTCCCTCGCTTTATCCAGCGAGTGCAGAGCATGCTGACTGCAGTGGCGGCAATGGCGAACGTTAACTTGAGTTCATCCACTCTGCACCAACGTCAGGTTGAGATGAAACTGCTGTCGCAGTTCTGCCAATGCATACTAGAAGATACCTTGATTGATATGTTCGCCGGTGTTCTTGTTTTCATCCAGGTCTGTGTTTCAGTTATCGCATCTGTCT
Organism: Lentinus tigrinus ALCF2SS1-7; assembly: GCF_003813185.1. Lineage (NCBI taxonomy): Eukaryota > Fungi > Basidiomycota > Agaricomycetes > Polyporales > Polyporaceae > Lentinus > Lentinus tigrinus. Next base: position 85,227 of record NW_027137927.1, read on the forward strand.
CGCATTGCGCTGAACTCATGGTTCGCTTCTGAACTTCTCGGACTATCCCTCTTTAGGACGGCGGCCTCAGTGCGGGCAGGTGAAGAAACTCTCGGTGGGCATGTGCAAGAGCTGGGTGAAAATAGCGTTGGTAGATTCCCACATAACATATCAATCGCGCTCATATAACTCCGCTGAGAGGACGCTGCGAGCACGATCGACCTCGCTTACAATCCGCGATGTCCTCGTCAGATGCAGACGCAATTGCAAGCTATAAGGATATGTGAGTGGACTTCTGTTCGTTTCCCATGCCAAGTGGCTGACACTCAATGAAGCGTCTTGAATAACTACTGCGTGATCGCTGCGTCTGGTGAGCTCAAAGATGTTTGTTCCGCCTTGAGGGTCATTGACGACCGTCCAGTTTTCCTGCTGTACGAGTACGTGATCACCCTAGATCGCGAGGTCAACTCGTTCTGGCATGGTGCACCAACTGGTGCTTCCGTACTCTTCATGTCAAATCGATATTTCAACGTTGCCGTCAATGTCCTTGGGCTCATCGAGTTTGGCCACTTCTCCGACGATCGGGTGAGTGTAAACGGCACGCAGTACTCCGCGCGTACGCTAACTCTGATCGATCGCTCTCTACAGAGGTGCGCAGTCAATCAATACATCGCTGTTACATTGCTGCTCACACCCGATCTCAAGCTGTGTATCGATGGCAAGGGGGCTTGCCGTGCTAACCTTCATGACCTATCTCCCGTGGGCGGGTGAGTCCCGACTCGTCCGAGTCTCCAGATGCGCCGAGAACTCATGTGCATGACATGTCAGTATTCTCTGGCCTGCGAGCGTACGCCCTCTGCAGAGGAATCATTCTGTCCGCGTTCGTCTTCCTCCTGGCTCTAGCTCCGCTCCCAATAAATGCGGTGCGTTCTGTGGTGCGCATCTCCGCATGATCTTACCGGTCCGCGCAGGCTCGCTTCTCGTTCGACCTAACTGGGGTGAACGATCCCCACTGGGGGTGTTTTGCTGAAGACTCGGTACCCTCTTCACTGAACCTGAAGTCTGTCCTTCCCTGTGTGCTTCAGGCCGCATAATACTGATCTTCACTGTTCTTAGGTGTACGCGCTCTACACGGGATTATGGCTCCGCAAGCTGACATATTGTTTATCCAGTCATCATCATATCTCGGACGTGCCTCATCGTCTCGGACATCATCCTCATCGGCCTGACGTGGTGGGCTCTACCAAGAAACTCGATCTCCTTCGCCACCCTCCGCAAGACCAGAGTATCTCTCACGACTGTGCTTCTCCGCGATGGTATGTAGTCCAGCGAACTTCTCTCCTCTCTGAAGCTAACCAGATATATAGGTACCCTCTATTTCGGGTGAGCTCGTCGCCGTTATTCTAGTGGAAAACACGTCGAATGATGCCGCAATGCAGGGTCCTGCTGATTATGAACGTGTTACACCTCGTGTTCTCCCTCTCTTTCGTGCGTACCTCGTGTGAGGGGTGTGAGCATTCTATGACTGACGACACACCTGGAGTTAGATATTCAGTTCTTCTGACAATGGGGCAAGCAACGTCACCGCGTTCACCGAGTCGTACGTCGCGTCTATTCCTCTGTTACAACCCAATCTGAGTCCTCATCTGACCTGTCAGCGTTACCGCCGTCCTTGTGTCGCGTTTCCTGCTCAACTTGCAGGAAGCGAACAAAGTGGCCGTCATGGGCATGGACTTAGTGTCAATGGACCAGCTCTCGACTGTCCCCGAGGGCAGGACGCTCAGCTTTGCGCGCGTCATGGGATCCATCGGGGAGTCCATTGGGCCTGGTCTGCCAGAGTCCGATACGTCGAGCTCGACATATGTCTCGGACGACGCCAAACCGGAGTCCGTCGAACTGCTCTGCTACTAGGTGCCACAAGTCGCGCGGCTCCGACTCGTTGACCCTCGGTGCCTCCACCCATGGCTTTGAGATCCGAGCTCGGAGTGAAGGAAGGAAGGGAAAGACTAGTACTGACTGGAATGTTCAAGCTGTATGACAGACGGTATCATAGAATTCTTACCACGAAACGATATACTTCGGGGCACCGCACTGCCTGCAATGCGAAAAGCGGACCCTCGGCCACCGCATGGGCCCCGCAAAGGCCTCTTGAAGCTACGACGGAGATAGGCTCGCAGTACCAGCCTCTACTTCCTCCTTCCTCTCCGATCTGCCATGGATTGCCGTTCGGCGTGGATCGCATATAGTATTCTACGGGTTGGAACAGCTGCTCGGATCCTCGCGACATGATGATGAGGTACGTGTCGCATCGTTGTCTGAAGTGTGTTCGTAGTTACGTGGATGATTATCTTTAGAAAAGACGCGGTCGTGCTGAGCTTGGCTACAACTCTGAATATGGCACGCTTGACTGTCGTCAGCAGCAGCAAGCCTGAAGCTGAAGTCGCCTAGCAGGCGCTGATACTTAAATGCTGCCGCGATCAGGTAAATATCCTGTCAATAACATGTCTAATCTGGTGCGCAGATCCTACTTGTCTTGTCCGATACCGCTGTACTCATATGTGCCACCGGAGTGCGTCACTCCGCTTGCATTCCACGAAAGCGGTCTGTGTCTGCCTGTGTGCGAAGGTGAGTCTCCGCCTTCATGTGCGTGACGACGGCTCCGAGGCCCTGACTGCGGCGGCGCCGGTCGTAGCGCGGCGCGCTGACAATCAGCCACAGGTATTGCTGCAGCGCTGTACTGGATTGGACTACCTCAGCGCCATAATGACTCATGACTAGGGACAAATTAAACAGCCGCAGGCTGATCGCAGATGCGAGAAAAGGGCCAACGGCTGGGAAACAGGGAAGTCAGCTAGCATAGTCTCAACATCGTCTTTCTGAGGTGTTCCTGCCTGCCAGAGTTCCGCATAGATAGCTGACATCACCCAATAGCTTGATAGATATCCTTGCTTGATGTCTGCCGACGCAGGTCACCACCAGGATGGCTTCCCAGCTACGGAGAGACTTAGAGGTATGCCAATATGGTCGTTCGATGTACCGTGTCTGAAGTGCCACAGCTGTCTCCTGTCCCTGCGGACGCAGCGAGCTATTGTCACACCGCCATATACCGACTGATGATCTTTGCTCTTTTCTCAGGTGAATGTATCAGTCCTAGGGTCCAGCGCGAATAACTATCGAGCGGGAGTATAAGACCCAATCGCGCAATCGAATACCGCGACCAATCTGACCTCCGAGTAAGCCCTTAGTAGGCTTGAAGCTTGACACAGTGCAACATACGCCTCCAGCATGTCCTCCGACGCAGACGCGAGTGCTGCTGCCGCGATCGTGACCCTGTTCAACGCCCTGTACGTCACATATCTCCGAGCTACGCGCTATGTGCTGACATCACGAGACAGCTACGCCAACACTTACTGCAACGTAGCGGCCTCAGGTGCGCATTCGACTTGCTAGCCCGCCCTTGTCAACCTCACGCCTCACCTCGCCCAGTTCTCTTCTTCTACGATGCCTTCATCACATTCGATCGAGAAGTGGCGTGTTTCTGGACTGCAAAGTGGACTGGGGCGTCACCCCTGTTCTTCGCTAACAAGTGGATCTTAATATTGGGCTATACTATGGTGCTGGTGGGATTCGCATCTTTCCCCTCGGACCATGTAAGCAGCCTTCATCCATGCCACGTCGAATCTGACCACTTGGATTCAGAGGTTAGTGCATCGACTCCATTGTGGAGTTCACAAAACCGCAAATGACTGAGTATCGCCGTCCGCAGTTGTTCCATTTTTCAAAGGGCGACGTTTATATTCGAAGTGTTGCAATTGGCTCCCGGGGGAGGTAAGTCCCGCGTTCAGTCATCGGAAGAAGCCGCCTGATACATCGCGACAAGTCTTCTCGGCCCTTCGCGCATACATATTGAGCAAGAACAAGCTACTCGGACTACTGGTCCTTATCCTATCTCTAGTACCAGTGGGTGCGAATTTGGTGAGCGCGTCCGAGATGTTCCTCGGTTGATGACCGTCCCGGTGGAGGCTGAAAGATTCATGGGGTAGGTTCGTTATGGCTACGACTTCGCCGGAGAGAATCTCCCACCGTTTGGATGCCTCCGGACGGACAGTACGACTGTGGCGATTAACTTGAGGTTCGGCTATCTCGATTTCATCTCGCGTTCACTGTTACTGAGGTGTGCATTGTTAGACGTAGGTTGGCTAGTGAATATTTGCCAGAGCGGATACTCACCCGAGGCACCGCGTAGTTCTGCTCATCTCTCGCATACCGCTCATCATTGCCGACATCCTGCTCATCGGCATCACATGGACGAAGCTCAGTAGTCGGGAGGCCTTGCAAGGTCTCCGACAGTCCAAGCGATTGTCGCTCTCGGATGTTCTCTTCCGTGATGGTGCGCCTCGATATTGCTCAGCAGTACGGAGTCGAGCACTGACAATATGCATCCAGGAACCGTATACTTTGTGTACGTCCTCCACCGAAACTGGCGAGATCGAGTTTGTTGAAGTCAGATGTGACCCCAGGGTTCTATTCGTGATGAACGTCCTCCATCTTGTTCTCTCGGCGACTGCGGTAGGCTGCTTGTCTTGTCCTCCGCTTCAAACTCATATCTCGACCGTTCATGTAGTTGGCGGCCACCGACGACGGAGGCAGTTATGTCACGATATTCACCGGCCCGTAAGTTCTCATGCCCAGAAGAATGCAACCTTTAACAACCCCCGGAACTCACCGTTCCCATCCACAGAATTACAGCCATCCTCATCTCGCGGTTCCTCCTGCAGCTACAGGAAGCGAACCGGATCGTCGTCAGAGTCAACCCCGACGATCCGCTACACTCTTTGAGGGACCCTTATGATTCTACGCCCGACTTCATCGCGTCCCTCGGGGCCTTTATCAATCCCGACCTCCCACCCTCGTGGGACGAACCTTCTGAGTGGCATGTCGACTCGCCCTCGAATCAGGAGGAAGACTCGGAAGGCGGGGTGCAGACCTCCGAATCTTCCGCGGGCCCATCCCGGAGTGCCAGTGCTGCGTCGGAGTCGTCTTCCACAGTGTGATCCGTATTCGATGCTGGTTTGTACTATTCCGCGTTCTTGCCCCTCGCTGCTCGCCGCTCGACACTGTATCAACGTCATAATCCCTTCGGTTTTCGTCACTTTGTCGCATAGCCTTTTTCGATGATTGTACAGATAATGTACTGATCGTAGGAGGTCTAAATTGTCTCGTCTACGGTACCTACATCTATAAAGAATGGGAGAAGGGGGCGTCTGAGGCCCGTGGCACGCACATGGATGCCATGTGGTGCCGCGTGGCTGCCATGTGCGCGCCCGAGCTTGCGAGGGCGTCTGGGTCCGTGCCGAGCTTGCGAGGCGCCCTGGGTTTCCGCCGAGCCTGCGAGGCCCCAGTCCCGACTGTCTTGCGCCGAGTTTACGAGGCGCTCCCTGCAGCATCAGAACGACATGTGCATGGGCTTACATAAGGGGCTGACATGAACGGCTCACGGACAGAGGTCCGTGCTGAGCTTGCAAGGTCTGGCCGAGCCTGCGAGGTCGCTCTATCTTGCGCTGAGTTTGCGAGGCGCTCTCTGCCAGCATGGGAATGACCATATGCATTGGACAACACGACGGGCTAACGGGCCAACACGACGGGCTAACGGGCTAATGCAACGGGCTAACGGGCTAATGCAACGGGCTAACGGGCTAATGCAACGGGCTAACGGGCTAACACAACGGGCTAACGGGCTAATGCAACGGGCTAACGGGCTAATGCAACGGGCTAACGGGCTAACACAACGGGCTAATAGGTTAACAGGATGACGGCCCACTCACTTCTGCCTATTCCTGAACCGAGTTTTGCTTGAAGCATTGGCTGACATGATGGGCTGATCTGTTAACAGGACGGGCATGCATCAGGATATGGCTAACAGGTACAGGCTAATGCGACGGGCTGATGGCCAACGGGAAGAGCTGATGAGGCTTAACGCCGGGCTACTGGGGCAGGATTCAACACTATAACTTATACATTCATCATTTTATTCGACATAAAGTCGAAAGTGAAGTTCATGATGTGCATATGCTAGGCTAGCGCTGAGCCGAAGGCGAAACCCACCATACGCATATGTAGCGTTGAGCCGAAGGCGAAACATCCTCCCGGAGTGGCAAAGCCACGGGTACAAAACTAGTGATAATGACATACACCAAACAACCACTGTCTGACTCTACGGATACGTGCCGACTCCCGAGACACCGCTGATACCCTCGGCATACATGAATCTTTAGATGGAGCAGGTAGTGCAATTACTCCAGCTCATTGTGAGCCGACTCGGGGTTCGTCGGGGGGTAACGCCACTGGAAGCGCGACGGAAGACAAATGAGGGAAGGACGACTTGACTATGGAGTGTGCGGCAGATGTCAAGCGACTCTTCCACTCGGACACCTTGGCATGCCGATCGTATGTCCCCAGATCCAGGTGCACAAGTGTAGGCCACCACCGAGCGAGAATGGGTAGATCATCATCGCTGAGGTCGGAATTGTGGAGAGTGAAGCATCTAAGTTGCTTCAGGCGAGCGAGAGACCTGAGCAGGTTGAGGTCATACCACTGAGTGGTCTCAGCGTTCTGTAAGCCGTCGCGCTTCGTCCTATCCTGCACCGACAACTCTCGGAGGCTGTCTGACGTCTTCTCCACCAGACGTTCAAAGACATGCTCCATGTACGTCGGCCCCTCGAGACATGCCTCCAAGTCGAGTTGGAGCGTGGTGAGGACGCCGACGGGCAGATGGACGAGGATGGCTTCCACAACGGGGCCGCTCGCGCGTATGGCGAAGTCTCGCAAGGCCGGAAAGTGCGCACGGGAAGGCTCAAGGTGTGATTTGATCTCGTCCGCTCGTAAGAACACCGAGAGCTCGAGTGAATCCAGACAAGGGAAGGCGGCGATGGCGGCGAAGGTCGATATTTCGAATGACGTAGCGTGGATTGACAGGCCCCAGAGTTGTGTATAGGTCGCAATGGCTTTGTTCATCTCTGCAGTGACACACCTTTGGATGCGCAGAATGTCGGTATCACATCAGTAATTCCGGATTTTTCTGAACGTCTGGCGCGCGGGCGCTTAACGCCTTCGACCTCGCCCGCGACCGTGTTTGCTTCGTAGCTCACTCGCGTCGCCATTTCTGATACTGAAACTCTGTAAAACATACTGCTTGGCCCTATAAAACTGCGTGACGACGTCAGATTTCGATTCTTGCGAGAAGATCGAGCCGTAGTGGTGCAACAGTCAGACACGGTCTCGAGGCTATTCCTCCATACCATGACGAAACCATGGAGATTTCGAGGTAGCCGGAGGGCCTATGGAGGGGGAGGAAGGTCTAGAAATGAATTGGATTGAGGTAAGTGGTATATCAACGACATTCAGACAATGTCTGAAGGGTTCAACGTCTGAACATCTGATCCTCTGAAAACACCGTCTGAATGCGTCTGAACGTCTGAATCAGACGTTTCAGACGCGTTCAGACGCGTTCAGAGAAATTTGAAATTACTGATGCAGGAGCCTGGGTACGTGCGTGTCGAAGAAAGAGGGCCAAGGGGTCGGCCTCAAGAGGCATCTGGTTGGACATCCCCACTGGCAACCGACCCTGGTAACCAGTATGTATGTCGACGTGCCTCAGCCATGGGGAAGAGGCGAGTGTGTGCGGGACCATGCATCCCTGGCCGAATAGCAGCACAGACTCCAGTAGCGGGAAGACTGCGGTACAGTGTTGGAGTACATTTGGCACCGTCACATTGCGGAGATGTGCAATTGTCCTGACGCGGACAGTATATTGCAGCACTCTTGATACTGCCTCCCCGGGGGCCTGCAATATTAATGCAATCTCTGTTAGTACCAACCATTAAGCGGGTGGCGATGCATACTCACTGCATCCTCGCAGCTGCGGAGTACCGTTAGGACGGGTTCCATACCATCCAAATGCATCCATAGCCGGTCTAGAGCGGGATTGCTCCACGCTCTGCAGCATCGTGCCAGCTGCGCGTAGGTCGATCTCGCCTCGTATACGTCGGGCCTGACGAGGCAGGACATATAGACCTGTGGGGCCTCCGGGATGGGTAAGGAGTCAAACACGAGCTGTAGGATTTCGTCCCCGAGGAGTGCCGAATGCATGGTTCGCAACCTGGGATCTTGTGTACAAATAGGACAGATCTACTCTGTTGTAGAAACACAGACGGCGAGGCGGGAACAGAGCGTGGGAAGATGAACGAAGTCGAAGTTCGCTTTTGGAAAAGCTCTAGCAAACGCGTGAGGAGGGAGACGAGCATGAACATATATATGCAGGAAGATAACAAAACAGTTCTAATGTAGCATAACAAAGGCTATAGTCCAAAGATAACAAAGATTGATGCACTGTAGAAGTAACTGGAAGTCTCGCGAGTAACGCCAGACTTCATACCAGTCCGCCTTGCGTCGTCGTTCATTTACATCACATCCCAAGCGGATCGTCATGATGAAGGGAAAATCAGCAAAATGATGAGTCGGCCCAGGTTCGAACTGAGGACCTTCTGTGTGTTAGACAGATGCGATAACCAACTACGCCACCGACCCATATTGGTTACACCATTCATATATAGTTGATTCCGCTAACCTTTTGTGATTCTCGTAAAGTATAGGTCCCCGAAGGTGAGATGTGCCGTTGATCCTCGAATGTTTTTCTGTGTTATCTACATGATTGCAGGAAACACGGACCACTTCCGAGACACTAAAAGTACCCTCGGCATACATTCTTCAGACGTTGCAGGAAACGACATCACTCCAATTGGTCGTGAGCTGAGAGGTTTGGCAAAGGTAACGCCACCGGAAGTGCAATCGACGACAGTCGAGGGAATGAGGATGCGGCTATCGAGTGTGCAGCAGGCGTCAAGCGACTCTTCCACTCGGACACCTCGGCATGCGGATCGTATGTCCCCAGATCCAGGTGCTCGAGTGTAGGCCACCACTGGGCGAGAGCCCGTAAATTATCATCGCTGAGGTCGGGATTTTGGAGAGTGAAGCGTCTGAGTTGCTTCAGGCGAGCGAGAGGCCTGAGCAGGTTGAGGTCATACCATTGAGTGATCCCACAGCTCTGCAAGTTATCGCGGTCCGTCCTATCCTTCACAGACAGCTCTCGGAGGCTGTCCGACGTTTTCTCCACCAGACGTTCAAAGACGTCCGCCATGTATGCAGGCCCTTCCAAACATGACTCTAGTTCGAGGTAGAGCTTGGTGAGGACACCGATGGGCAGGCGGACTAGGATGGCTTCCACAACGGGGCCGTACGCGCGTATGGTGAAGTCGCGCAAGGCCGGAAAGTTGGCAGAGGAAGGCTGAATACGTGATTGGATCTCGTCTGCTCGTAAGAACACCGACAAGTCGAGTGTCTCCAGACAAGGGAAGGTCGCGACGGTGGCGAAAGTCATTATCCTAAACGATGTAGCGTGGACTGAGAGGCTCCGCAGATGGGTGTAGGACACGATGACTTCATTTAGCTTTGCGCTGACACGCCCTCGAATGCGAAGAAGTTGTATATCAGGAGCCTGCATCCGCGCGCATTGAAGAAAGAGTGCCGCAGCGTCGCTCCTCTCGATCAGCGCATCAATCGACCCCATCCGAGGCGGGAATGCAGTACTGATGGTGACCTGCCTGAGGGATGGGGAAGAGGCGAGTGCGTACGGGACCATGCATCCCTGAGAGAAAAGCACCACGGATTCGAGTCGCGGAAAGATCGCAGTGCAGTTTCGGAGTGCATCTGGCACTGTAGGATTGCGGAGGTGTACAATCGTCCTGACACGGACAGTGTAATGCAGAACTCTTGATGCTGCGTCCTCGGGGGCCTGGAAATGCGATTTTGGTCAGTATTACCCGTGATAGGAGCCTATTCATACTCACTGCGTCCTCGCAGTTGCGGAGCACCGTCAGGACGGGTTCCATCCCGCGCAAGTGCATCCATAGCCAATCTAGAGCAGGGTTGCTCCACGCTTTGCAGCATCGTGCCAGCTGCGCGCACGTCCATCTCGACTCGGTTGCAGGCCCGGGAAGGTTGGATAGGAAGCCAAAGACAAGCTGCAGGATTTCGTCTACGAGGAGTGCTGGATGCATCGTTCGCAAACTCGAAATTTTCGTCGTCGTCGTCAGACGCGACGAGTCTGAGCGCCTCTAGACCTGCCTTCGACCACCATCAGCCGCCTTCTCGCCCACTCATGCGCTCGTTTGGCAACCACGCGTCGCTCGCTCTCACCTCGATGCCCGCGGGAGCTCCCCCTGATTCCCCTGTCTTTCCCCTACGGCCTGCTGACAATCCGGAGGCCAACTGCCCGCTAGTTCCAACGCATCCAAATTACACAGCTCCCAGAGATCATCCTTCTACTAGTAGAAATTCCAGTGCCGCATCGTCTACTGGCAAGAAACGCCGTCGAGATGGTTCAACCGAAGAATACTTGAGGGAAACGCCCGAGAACGCAGTTTCCTTTCCCCGTGGGGGCCGCAAAGCGGCGAAAGCCCCTTGCGTGCAGTGCGCTCAGGCTGGGGTGCCCGAATCATGCACCCAGAACCGACGAACGATAGCATGTGTGCGGTGTAATGCGCAGCGATTAGGTTGCTCTTACAGGTCCGGTGAGTACATATCATCAATTACGCTCGTGTGAACCCCGCTTACCGAGCCACCTAGGCGGTGTCGCTACTACCCAGGACCTTGAGCTTCCCCAGTCAATACGCAATGTTGACGACACTTTGGCGGTGCTCCTTGATCATAATCGTCTCATTCTGGAGCGTCTCAGCGCGGTCGAACAACGCGAGGATAATCTCTATGCCCGACTAGAACAAGCCGAATCTCGTGCCAATGGCCGCCTGGCATCTCTACAGCAGGAACTGGGGCTGCTGAAGAGCTTGTTGGCTGAGGCGTTGTTGGGAAACATGGAAGGCTCGTCTCACATCCGGCCGTATGGCACGTTCTCTCCCACGTCTCCTCCCTTTCGCCATACAACTGCACCCAGTCCTTACAACCACCCTTCCTTTCCTTCCGGCTCTTCACTTCCTTCGCCCGCCGAGCCTCCTCAAGGCTCCGGTCATCCGTTGCCTCCCACGATTGGGCAAGAGGACACCGTTTCCGAAGCGCACCCTCCCAGCCGGATTCATGTACCTATCTGTGCTCTGTCTTCGCCAAGCCCCGAAGACGGCCCAAGTCCCTCTCTCCGAGTCCTGCATCAAACAACAATACGCCATCCTCGCCCCTCTGAATTGCGGGAGGCGTGAGCTCCCCTCCGTCTGCGGTCGTATTCACTAGCTCGGCCTCCAATGCGCTCCACATGACCTCGTTACTGCCTACGCACTATCATCGCCCTAATCGCATCATGAGTGTGCTTGGACCTCACTTTCATATCTACCCGTTAACGTTTCTGCTTTCCCGTAGTTAATATCTATCCGTAACATATACAACTCGTCATCATCTGTCAGCGTACGGCCCTTGTTACCTCCGCGGCAAGCTGCGACCGTTCCTCCATGATGTCAACCATGCATACGATCCATGCGCTCGGTCACTGGCGGCCAATATGTTGGAGGACTCTTGCGCATGAACCCTGTGCTACATATTTACTAGAATCTGGTATGCGGCTATGAACCGTAACGAACGCTCCAGCATTGGAAGGTCAGCCAATGCCGAGTTTCTTGGTCTGACGGAGCTGCTGACATACCGTCAGCCTCTGGCTTCCAGCTTTTACCTAGGTCGATGAGGATTCCGCCCTGTCATCCTCCATCCTCCATCCTCCTAGACCTGAGCATAGTACCATGCACTCATATCCAAGCTCTGTCGTGTTCGCCTCCGCTCCTTCCAGCTTAGCCGTGTCTATAGGCGATGCATGCTCGACCGACCACGATCGTTTGGATGCGAGGACCGGGAAGTTCTCCAGCGACTGCGACAGCACTGCCTTTTGCTCGGGATCTACCAACGCAACCTGTCAGCCTCGTGCTTGTCGCCGCGACGAATTTCTATTTGGCTTCGGGAACGCGACAGCCATGCCACCCCTCTGCAAGGCTGGAACGTACTGTCCGGATGAAGGAAGCGGGTGCACGGCGTTGGTGGCAGTGGGACAGCCTTGTCAGGTCGACCGCGACGAACAGTGTGCGCCTCCTCCTAACTGGCAAGAAGTCGCGAGCAACTGGAACAACAATGGCTCGATATGCTTGAAGTCTGCATGCATGTGAGTCTGCCACTCTCTATGATATCCATGAGGACGACGGCATGCTCATCTGCGCTCTAGGTATGCGAACATGACGCTCGGTCAGCCATGCGTGCTGGACGTCGCCACATATGTGTACGGATCTAACAACAACACGATCGCCCGTCACAACTGCCAGACACCTCAGTTCTACTGTCATTCGGGATTCGAGGTCTGCGTCCCAACAAAGGCCGTCAGCATTCCTTGTGATTCAAACGAGGAGTGTCAATCGGTATGCATCTTTCTTCGGTTCTTCGAAAATACCACTCATCTGTACTGTCCTCAGACCACATGTGGTCCGAGAGGTGTTTGTGTCGATCCGCCGGGAACGCCTGCCCACGTCCAAGCATGGCAGCTCGTCGTCACCGGGATGAGCGTCATCGCCGGTAAGTTCGCTCTAGCTCACTATATGCGCGCGTTTTTACATATCTCCCTACAGCGATGGTCGCCGTGGTCGTGATGTTGACACTGTTCCACAAGCGACAGCGGCTGAAGCGCTACCGAGAGATCAGAGAGTACTATGACGAGCAGGTGGAGTAAGTTTCAAATATTCACCCTGCCCGTCCGTAGCTCATGAGTCTTTCGTGCAGGTTGCGGAGATCTCTTGCGGCGTTGCACGCAGCTGCGGCTGATCGATGCGATGAGAAGGACCTGTATGATTGACTATGTTTTGAACGCTCTTACAGATGCTCAGATACTCGGCTATGTTTCGGTCAGTCTAATCTTGTCTCGTCATGGGTCCGGTGCCGTATAGCTGTGTTTTCATCTCATGTCTTGCAGATTCCGTCAATGCGCAAGCTCTTTCTATAAATAGCTGCTCTGTTCTGCCAGTGAGCTTGTCAAGTTCACCTGCGAACCCTGGATGACAACAAGGATGCTTACGATTCATCCGTAATCTTCCGGCTCGGTTTCGCCGAGCTATAGACCCCGCTTGGGGCCCCGCAGCTGGACAGTCCGGGGAAGCGGGATTCGGTGCACGTTCGGATAATATGGTTATATGTCGGATCCATCCGCTCCCCATGGTACGTCGCAATCTCTCGCATATCTGTGGTGCTACATTCGTTCAGTGATCTTCTTGCAGCGTGCCGATGCAATACGGAAGTCGCAAGACTCGATCTCTCGAAGGTACGGGAGTCTTGAGGAATGACATGGGCCGCGTCCCTCTAGTCGTTCGGAGAAAGGTGATGATGTCGGCCTGCTACGTCTCGGATGAACCTGCTTCGACGGCATCGTACGGCAGGTCGGACCACGCAAATAGTCTCCGCCGACTCCACGGTTGCATGTCATGTCTGCGCTGCGAGCTTCAAGAGGAATACGCAAGCAGACAACCGCATCGATAGCCGAGAGTATAAAGGTCACCAGGAGGACGAATCCAGACGGCAGCACCGGTCACCCAGGTCTTACTTACACGATGTTCAAGTCCTTCGTCGCTCTTGCCGCTCTTGTCGCCTCGGCGACCGCGCACTGTGAGTCTTCAATTCACCTTGAGCCTCATAAAACCCAATACCGACCACCATTGTGTCTATGACGACCTATAGACACCTTCCCGTCCCTCGTCGTCGGGGGCACGACGACGCCCGCGTGGGTGAATGTCCGGAAGACGAACAACTTCAACACGCAGGCCCCCGTCACCGACGTGACCTCTCCCGACTTCCGGTGCTACGACTCGCAGACGAACCCGACCGCGGAGACGATCACCGTCGCAGCGGGCTCGCAGCTCGGCATCATGTCCGACGGCACGATCTACCACCCCGGCGTCGTGAACGTGTACATGGCGAAGGCCCCCGGCGACGTCTCGGACTTTGCGGGCGACGGCGACGTGTGGTTCAAGGTGTACCAGATCTCCGCGGTCACCGACGGCGGCAGCAGCATCTCGTTCCCCGCTGAGGGCGTCCCTGGAGTGACCTTCACGCTCCCGAGCGACCTCCCCACCGGCCAGTACCTCGTCCGCATGGAGGCGATCGCGCTGCACGTTGCGTCGACGTACGGTGGCGCGCAGTTCTACGTGAGTCATGCGGTATAGTGCAGTCGTGCAGGGACATATGCTCACCACGGGCTCCTACTACCAGATCTCCTGCGGTCAGATCAACGTCACCAACGGGGGCAGCGGCTCCCCCGGCCCTCTCGTCGCTATTCCGGGAGTGTACACTGGCTACGTACGTGCACTGCCACTGCGTCGAGTGCTGCGAGTGCTGAACTGCGATCTTCTTGTGTACAGGAGCCCGGCATTCTCATCAACATTAACGTGAGCCTTCTTGCCCATGTCGTCCGTGCTATTCTTACTTTGCTGATCGCGCGCGTGCTATGCAGTACCCCATCCCGAAGAACTACACTCAGCCTGGCCCCGTGAGTGGTCTCCATACTTTGTGAGTATGTGTGTTGATGCTGACGTTCTGTGGCTTGCGCAGGCCGTCTGGTCTGGGTGAAAAGGTGTTTCGTAGCAGTCCCGGATTCGTCGTGTGTACAGTTCGAATACCGTGGGAATACATCCCTTCATCATGAAACATGTGCATGATTACCGACACGACGTTAGGGCAGAGGCTGCACTCTACTAGAACTCTCAACTTCGCTTCCTCAGACTCCTATGAATGGTTGAGCACTCCCAGATGTGATATGGCCCCGCCAAACACTGGTTGACTGCTGAAAGTATCGAGTCAACACCCACCCACCCCTGTTGGCAAGGGTCTTTAAGAGCTCGGACTTTATCGTCGCCCCATCATAAGGGTAGAGACGCCAATGCTGCTTATAAACTCCCGGTTTCGGCTCCATAAGGGTGAGCATCTCTGGCCTGTCGCTGATCATGATTGACTGAGCTGATGGAAGTCCGAGGTACGGCAGAAGTACCAGTGATAGATTTACGTTTGAGAAGGCTTGAAAAAGGGAACCATCGCACGCCCGTGGTCCAAAGGACCGTGACATATTACGTCGTTGGCAGTGCCGTTGATGAGTGTCTCTTGCGTCGAGAATGAATCAAGTATATGCTGCAAGATGCCGTCAGATGAGATGAGCCAGAGGATCAGGGCCGCAGGGTGAGCAGTGCCCTCGTCGTCCTGTTGTCGATAACCACGCAGTCGGACAGAAGGTTCACCGCAGGCCTTGATGGTTTATAAGCCGCTCTTGCAGCGGGTGTTCATGCGACCACTCCTGGGAGGCCCGGAAGCGAGACCTCAACCATTGAAGCCTCTCGATGATTCGGCGCAATGTCATCCGCTGATGCAGATTCCATCGCCGCCGCATATGTGGAGCTGTTCACTGGCATGTACGTGGGTCGTTGCATGCATGACACCGTCTGTCATTGACCCTCCCCATCATAGATACCCAAATGCTTACTTCTCCTTGGCAATCTCAAGTGGGTCTCCAACTTCACCTCAGTGCATTCTCGCACATCTCACGCTCTTGACCGATACCAGCGCTCGTCATCTACGAAGCCATCATCACGTTCGACCGAGAAGTGGCATGCTTCTGGACGCGCAACTTGAAGTGGTCCGGAGCGTCGCTCCTGTTCTTCGCGAACAAGTATATCACCGTCGCGCTGCACACCGTGAACATGGTGTCGTTTGCGCAGTTCCCAGAGCGCGGAAGGTTCGTGGTGTCATCTCAGCGCGGAGTTAATGAACACATCCGATGTCGTCTACAGATGCAATACGATGCAAAAGGCATGGTTTCTCCTGCAATTCCTGCAACTGACATGCTCCGCTGGTGGGTCCCCCTGCCCGTCCTCTAACGTCTGACTACCTAGTAACCCTTCTTCCTGAAGCATTCTCTATCCTCCGTGCATCCGTACTAAGCCAGAGCAGGGCTGTCGTGCTCCTCGTGGCAGGGCTGTCTTTGCCACTACTGGGTGCTCATCTGGTGAAAGGCTCCCTGCTGATGTGGCATCATGAAGGCATACTCAACATCCTATCGATCAGGTGCCCTTCGGATATGGTGTCTCGGGGACTAACCTCCCGTCCTTCGGGTGCGTCTCCGCAGACCGCATCCCCCCAACCGTTGCTATTCGGTACGTGGCCCTCTGTGCTACATTTTGTTGTCAATCCTGATCCACAGGAAGGCGTAGGTTTTTTGATGACTTCTGAGTAGGTTCTGCGCACGCTGACACGGGCCGATGGACAGTCGTCGTCATCGCCCGAGTTCCCCTCATGCTGGCCGACGTCCTGCTCATCTACATCACCTGGAGAAGTCTGGGCAGCCGAGATGTCCTTCGAGACATCCGACGGCGTAGATGGAGGCTATCGCTGCCAAGCATCCTCCTGTGCGACGGTAAGGGCCAGCAACTTCGCACTGTAGCTTTCAGTCTCACAGCGTTCTCGCGCCGCATATAGGAACAATCTACTTCGCGTACGTCGGCCAGTCTCTCCGTGCAACTATGTACAACTTCACGCGCATCTTCTTCACGCCTAGGGTGCTCTTTGTTTTGAACCTCTTGCATCTCCTCTGCTCCGAAGGTTCGGTAAGCCTTCGTCTATATATATATCTCCAGTGGCAAGATGTTGATCTAGCCCGACAGGAGGTCACAGTGAACGGAACCGGTTGGAGCTATCTCTCAACACTCACGAATCCGTACGTGTTTCTTTTTCGCTCGCCGGGGTTTTGCGGTGCATGGACGTCTTGGGTACTCACTACAGCACAGGTTGACGTCGATCCTTATCTCGCGATTCCTGCTCCAACTCCAGGAAGTTAGCCAGACGACTCTCAGAATCGGCGTGGACGACCCGCTGCATCTCTCTATCAGTCCCTACAACGACACGCCGAGCTTCGTCCGTTCCATGGGGTCTGTCATCGTCTCAACCCTTCCGTACGATGATAGCTCTGATTCGCACCATGGCTCGAAGTAAACTCGTGTACGTGGAAGCGCGAGAACTTGCCCATATGTACTGTAGTGTATCTTGCTGTATCCCTTATGTCATTATGATCGTGGGGAATATAAACCTCATAGCCCAGCAGGCCGAGGCATGGGATCGTCATAGCCGTCCGGAGGCGTCTTGACGACGCCGCTCTCGAGCATCTGCGCAATGACCGTGTTCCTCTCAGCCTCATCTCCCCTGTGACATACTCGTCAGTGCCTGGCGAACTAAAATGAGGGAGTATAAGGGGCGTACAAGACCGCTTTCACCACATCCCGCATCACGGCTCCTGCGGGGATCTCTATCGTCTCGATGCCCAGGAGTTGGTCTGCCCGCGTTGGACCTACGTTCAGCAGCATGACCGGCTTGCGCTTCTGGATGGCATGCTTGACAAGTCTGTTAAGTAGGACGCGAGATGTTAACACCGTTATTTGCATCAACAAAACGCGGGAGACGCACCGGTATGCTGAAAACGTGGCGAGAGTCGTGCCGACCACGAACAGTCTCTCATGAGAATCGACTATATCAAAACTTTCGTATACACAGTCAGCATACTGTTCATACTTGGTATCAAACACGTACGATCTGTCTTTCACCTCCTTGGATATCGACTCCCCAAAGAAAATGACCTCAGGCTTCAGCATCGAGTTCAGGCGTTTCTCGCGTAGGCAGCTCGGGCAGTCCGGGACAATGAATTGATCATATCTTGTGCCTTCCGGAAGGACAACCTATGAGCGCACCCCGTCACTGTGAGTATGGAGGGTTATCTGAGTGTATGACCGACGCACGTCTCCATCCGGGTTCGTCCGCGGGCGTGCACCTGTGCGCTCGAGGTCATCCAAGAACGCTTTCCACCCGGGGTTCGCTTGAGCAAGCATATCCTGGAACTTCTGTCTGCCGATCGAATGGTCATGCGAGCACCGAACTCTCTGTTCCAGGCCGTCAATCCGAGTCGCACAGTGCACCTGAAGTAGCATACGCACATGCAGCGCGCCATGCAGCTCTAGGATCCCCTGATTTCTCCGCGGCTCGTCCCAAACGTGCTTGATAGCTTTGTGATGCAGCCCATCTACGTTCTGCGTGATGATCTCGGGAGCGACGGCAGCGTACTGAAGAGCGGCGAGGGAGTAGTGGATGGGGTTCGGTTGAGCGTCGCGGACAGGAGGATAACCCAGGAACGAGCGCAGCCTGGGGACGCGTAAGAACGTACACCGTGAGCTATGCGATGCGGTACTTGCCAATATCGTTGCCTGGACGGAAGAGTGAGCGAATTGTCTTGTCTGGCGATTACTCAGCTACGCACCTGAAGCCGACCCCGCGCGCCGTTGGTTCCATTAACTCATGGTACTACAACAATCTCAGCATTTTCTCTGCGTTCTCGAGAAGGGCTACACGCACGAATATCGGTCTGCGCACACATCAACATTCTGCGTACATCCAAAGCAAAGCTGGACGCACTTGTAATTGGGGTTGAGGTAGCTGCCCTTCTCTCCTCTGTACGCGCGGATGCCCGAGTCGACGCTCACGCCTGCGCCGGTGATGACTGCCGCATCGCCCTTGGACAAGAAGTGGGAGATGCGCTCGACGGCGACGGCAGGGGATATTCGTCGCTGCTGGGAGTTGGCAGTCCGGAGGACGGCGTCCGGGATGGTAGGAACAGAAACACGCATGTGATACAGCCGCCCGCGCGCGTCCCCGGCTCGCGCTCTTCCCCCAGCGCCCCCGCACTCGTCCTCGACGTCCACGACGATGAACAGGCCCCCGCCGTCGGTCTTGCACACACCTGGCTTCGCACACTACTCCCTCGCTTGGTCGCCCTTCCACAGCAACAGGCTCGCGCTCGCGTCCTCCGCGAACTACGGACTCGTCGGGAACGGGAGGCTGCATGTAGTCGCCCTCGGGCCGGGGCCTGGCGGACAACCAGGGCTCGGAGTAGAGAAATTGTGAGTCGTGCGCATTCTCTACTGCGCGCGTGCTCTGAGCGATGTAGCTATGAGACGCAGGATGGCCTCTACGACGTAGCCTGGTCCGAGATCCACGAGAACCAGCTGGTGTCTGCCTCGGGGGACGGGTCGATCAAGCTATGGGACGTCATGATCAAGGTATGTCTGCGCGATACCAACGTACGTCGCGCTCAATTCTCGCAAGCACGTCTAGGACCTCCCCATCCGTGCCTGGCAAGAGCACACGCGCGAAGTCTTCTCCGTCGACTGGTCCAATATCAGCAAAGACCAGTTCATTTCCTCTTCATGGGACGGCACTGTGAAGCTCGTACGTCTCCCGCAACCGCGTTAGTATTATCTTCTGACATGAGTGTAGTGGACGCCCGACCGTCCGAGATCCATCACAACCCTCCAAGCACACCCGTCCTGCGTTTACCAAGCCCTCTTCTCGCCACACCAGCCCGACGTGCTCGCTACCTGCTCCACCGACGGCACGCTCAAGATATTCGACCTCCGCTCCCCCGCGTATGCACCCTCCGGGCCGGGCACAAACAAATTCACCACACCCCTCACCGCCGCGGCGCTCACCGTGCCCGCGTCCGGCGGCGAGGTCCTCACACTCGACTGGAACAAGTACAGGCCGTTCCTCATCGCGACCGGCGGCGTTGACAAGGCCATCAAGGTCTGGGACTGCCGAATGGTGAAGCTCGGTCCGGAGGCGGCGCAGGCTCCAGCGGTTGGCGGGGTGTGCGAGACGCACCTGGCAGGGCATGAGTATGCGGTACGGAAGGTACAGTGGAGCCCGCATCGGGCCGATGTTCTGGCTAGCGCGAGCTACGACATGACGTGCAGAGTGTGAGTCCACTGATTCGTCGCGTCTGTTGCGGTATGATGACGCGAGATGCCTGCCTGTAGGTGGTCGACAACGCCCGCGCCAGGCGGGTCACATCTGATGTATATTCACGACCAGCACACCGAGTTTGTGGTCGGGTGCGGATGGTCGTTGTATGAAGAGGGTGTGCTTGCGAGCTGTAGTTGGGACTGTAGGCTCAATGTATTCCGTGTATAATATCTGATCCTTCTTCCGCTTCTCGAATAGCTGCAGATCCCAGATGTGTGCATGCGTTCCTACTGAACTCGCTGGAGGATGGCAATCTCAGGGGTACGTCGCAACTCATATCCTGTCGTGTGGTGTCTGACTGACTTCATGTCTCTAAGTCTGTAAGGTCATTTTGCCATCATTGCGCCCTTCACCGTGGATAGCGCCTTTCACCCGCAACATCTAAGGCTGTCGCTAGTCACCTTCCGGCATGAACCTTGCCATCATACGTGATTGGCTCAACATACTCCACCATGCAGCTAGGTCAGCGCTCGTCATCTGTTGCTCTGAATACCAAGGCACGAAACCGCGATATATCAGCAATCATGTCCAGGGTATGTTCCTTCTTTCCAGGACGATGTAGTTGTGTTTTATTGGGCTGTTGAGTTCGGGAACCGCCTGCACTGATATGCCAAACTCTGTCTCAGGGTCGACACGATGATCCAGCTCGCATCCATGGACGACGGATGTGCGTAGTCTGGGATCTCGCATTCTGAGGACGTAGTTGGTCGTGAACCTGCCTGGAGCCTGCTCCTTCAGTGTACTGGTCTGCACAGTGATTTCGACTAGCTCCGGCTAAGCCGAAAACCCAATCTTCAATGGTCTGATAACTCCAGCCCGTTACCATCTACCCCGGTCGCAGTAGAGGACGAGGGGATACGATACCTTGTGGGTCAGCCAGCTCGAAGATAGAAGGCAGGAGGTACTGTATGCCGCAAATCTCGTCGCAGCTTTTGGTGCAGGCGGTGGTAAAATAATTGCAGGAGATCGTGAAGTCCTCAGTTCATAGCGAGACGTGGCATACGGTCGTTAGCTTCATAGTGGGTTCGATAATGCAACGCTGTATCGGACTCATTGCGATTACGTACTGTACAAGGGACGACGGGTAGCCGGAATTGTGGCACCCATCCGCGTAAAATCCGACGCGCTACTCGGAGTCTTCGTCGCGAGGTGCCAGAAGATCTGGGTCGAGATATGCTCCGAGGGACGCGACGAAGCCTGGCGTCGACGACGGGTCCCTCCAAGAATGCAATGGATCGTCGTGGTCGACTCTGATCACCACCTGGCTTGCCTCCTGCAGTTCAAGAAGGAAGTGCGAGACGAGTATTGCCGTAATTCTACGAAACGTAAAGCAGGCGTGAGCAGACAGTTGTCAGTCCGAGCCGCATTGTGGAATACGTACGGGCCGGTAAATACGGTGACGAAACTCTGGAAGCCATTGCCTGACACCTGTGAACGGGACAGATTGCTTCGCATGCGGCATGAGCTGTAGGATCGGGTCTGTGCAGCTTACTGTAGCAGTGGCTGAAAGGACGAGGTGGAGGAGGTTGAGGATGAACAGGACGCTGCATGCCCCCATTCATCAAATGTTCTCTATGAGTCGTCGCAGGACGTACACGAAATATATGATTCCTGTGCAAGCCGCGAAAGCGCAAGTGAGCCATGATATTCATGAGCATGATTAGAGACATACCATTGTTAAATAAAATATCGGAGAGCGATAATCTCTTCGACTGTGAGATGCCTCCGAGAGCTCCAAAGACGTTCCGGCCATCGAGCCTCGTCCAGGTGATATAAATGAGTAGAGTTTCCGCAACAATGAGCGGTACTCGAGAAACTACGATGACTACGCAGTAGCTTCAATTAGCATGCACTATCGCACATGACAGTCACCAGACAACCTACGTCTTGCACCGTGTCAACGTATATATGTCAAAATTCGCAACTTTGAGATCAAAAAGACACACCGTAGGTTGATTGCCACCTTATCCATGCGATTTGTCTCAAGGCATCCAAATGGCGGGAAGTTCTCTCCGGAGACATGATAGCCATATTGAACCTGCATTGTAAGCCGCTCTGAATCATTTGCATGAGCAATGAAAACCGATTCGCTCACAAGATTAGCACCTAGAGGTGCCAGAGACAAAGCAAGGATGAGCAGTCCGAGGAGCTTACTTGTGCTCAACACGTATGCACGAAGGGCGGAGAAGACTTATTGCAGGGCATTAGGTACTACAGCCCGAGGACGAGAAGTGGTAAGACTTACCTGCCCATGGAAGAAACTGCATGAGTTTGACCAGAGATATTATCATAGTGAGCGCGAAACAACTGCGGATGTCTTCAATCCGCTGACAGCGAGCTTTGTTCGGGGCGTCCTCTCACCTCTGCTTCCAGTCAGATTCATCATGACACCGATCAATACCGGGTCGCTCACCTTATCCGATGGTAGAGATGCCAATGCCGCCATCCCAAGAACATATACCGCCATGGAGATCCACTTATTCGCAAAGTATAACAGTGACGCTCCAGTCCACTTGGCGGTCCAGAAGTACTTCACTTCTCGATCAAAGGTGACAAAGGTGTTGTAGATGAAGAGAGCTGCAGTGAAGGAAGTCAGGCTGAAAAGAACATGTACCCTGTAGACAGAAACGTGACGTACCCGAGGTTGCCACTTCGCAGAAATTACCGGCATAGCTGTTAAGTGAGGTCAGGAAGCGGTGCGAACCATGGAGAGCGAATCGGTAGGCTTGAGGCGTACATGCTTTGAAAGAGAGCCCGGATTACAAAAGCATCGGCTGCATTTGAGGACATGGCGTTATGAAAGAGTGAAGGGAACAGGTAGTTGGATGATAGCCAGAAGCCTGCATGGCACCGACGGCTTTATACTACCCTTGCGCTCGAGCGTAGCGATGGGGCTAACTTGGCCTCGAGTCACTGGTGGCCCAGTTGTGCGCACAGCTCACAGCTGACATTGATCACTACATCCGGGATGGAAGAGGCATCTCGACACGAGGCATTCTAGTGCTTCGATCGGGTGGCGTCAGAGAGCTCCGGCGGGCAGTCCAGCAAACAGGAGTGTTGCATAAGGACGCGATAGCAGCGGGGATTAATGAACATAAGGTTTAGGTTGCTCAACCGTTCAGCTATGACAGGCGGGCGGAGGTCATGATACCAACTTTGGTTCGGCTCCCACCGGAACTAGAGACAGCAGATAATATTAGCATCTTAGATGACGCTGTAGCTCACTCACTAGAGCACAGATCCGGGTAGCCTGTAAGATCGTAAAAGCCTGCACGTCGCCACCTATCGTCCCAACTGAGTATTGTTTGTTTGAACGGGAGGAACATAACATACCCTTTCAAAGCGATACTACGCATACAGTGGACTAGGAGCCGCCACCTTTGATAGATCGAGGAAGACTGCTGGACCTAGTGCACCCGTAGTTCGTGGCGAGACCTCACACTTGACGTGCGTGCGTCTCCAGCTAAAAGCGTCGGAACCAAGTCAGTGATGATGCGCAGTTGCACAGGTAACCGCTCTCATCCTTGCCCCTTGCCGGCCCACCAGCACTCTTCCGTAACATCTGAAACTTGACCGTGGCGCTGTAGCCAAAGCAACCACTGCAGTAGTTGCTCGGGAAGTAGTACTTCGAATCGACGTCCGTCCCGAGCGTGTGCGCACGCACCGCTGCCACTTTCTTGGGATGCCGATCTTTCTCCTGGGGTCTTGCTGCAATACTTTGACAATGTACTGGATACTCCTGAGAGTACTGATGAGATCTTGACCGACACGTCGTTAACCGCAGGATGACGGTGGTCACAAACCTGTGGTTGGGCGCCAGTCCAGACAGGAACTTTGAAGTTTAGGTAAGCTGGATAAGTACGATTTACTTATCCTCCGGTCGGGGTTTCAACCCCTTTGTACTCCGCATTAATGGCTTAGTACCTCAGACACTTCAAACCTCGGCCATTACCATCATGTCCGTGCCTCCCTCAGAGACCCTCCTACCAATGGTGCCCGACCTGCGCTGGACAGGTGGTAAGCATTCGATTGCTCATCTCAATTCTCAGTCTCGCTCACAGATCGAGCCGGAAACCTTGCACTACTCAACGCAGTTAACCGTCAAACCTGTACGACCACCGCAGCAAGATGATGTTATCACCGCCACCCATGCGCAGAGTGCCTCGGAATAAGCCACAAGAAGCCGTACGTCACGGACCTGTCCAACGTTTGGGTTCTTGACACGATCCTGTGCAACCTAATAACGGGGCGCAACCCCTACGCTCGCACGCGGCTTTCGGATTTACTTGCGCAAGGGATCTCTGCTCGTCTTCTCGTTCAGCGTTCAACCATCTCACCGTCCGGTATATCATCATTCACAATCCAGAACGTACGTAGGAGTCTGCGAGGGTCCTCACTGACCCCACGCCACAGGGACAGGGTACAGCACAAGTTGACATGCTTTCGGGCCAACCAAGCTACGTATATCATCTCACCACCAACTCGACGACTCACCAGGCACATCATCCTCGGATGTCAAGCCTCATATCTCAGCTTTCAGACCGCCGGCGATTCGCGACATCAACGTCAACCTCTGATCGGGTCACACCGTCGGGATATACATAGTCCTCATTCCTCAGGAACGGCCCAACTTGAATGAGTTAATCACGCAGTGACTCGTGTAAGCGGTTGGACAGCCCTGGCCGGACTCGGGTGCCCTCGGCGTGCGGGTACGATAGTGTACGTACTCAGTACAGCCCTCCGGAGTTCTACACCTTCGGTCGTCACACCACTAACTTCTGACTTCTGACGCCGACAGGCTCCGCAATACGCATGGCAGGGCATCATGTTCGACTCCCGCACGGTCTCGCTTGCCCATCTTGTGCAGTTCCGAGGCGTTGATCGTTGCCAGTGGGTCACAACACAGTCAACACGGCCGTCCGTCCGTCCACAATGAATTATGATAGGCAGGGAAAAGGTCAAGCGGTCGGACCACAGACAGCTGAAAATCTCCCTCAGCCTGGTGCCCTTCAAGTTCTGTCGTGTCTTTAATGTGGTGGGCATTATGCATAAGATCGTGTCATCGTCCCATGCCTATCACAATACTTACGATGACATCCAACCCAACCACCGGCCGACCACTCAGTGCCACCATGCGCACCTCAGTTTCCAGATATGATGTCAAACCAGCGTACATACGTCCCTGCTCACTCACCCAGAAGTTCAGGCCCTTACTAGTTACTGCCCACCGCGCGAATGGTGATGGCCGACGCCGACAGTCTTGCTCTTGCGGCGGCGTAGATTGGCCACGGTGTGGACCGCGAACGACAGGTCCCATTCACCGGTTACGTGCGAGGTGCCAGGGTGCCAGGGTGCCAGGGTGCCAGGGTGCGATGCACATGGTGGCGAGATGTTGGAGTCTTGGACCGGGGAAGTGCTCCCCCCGGCGAACTTGCAATTGGCGCATATATGTACGGGCACCCGTGCCATGCCCAAGGACCGCACGCCTCTGGTGTGCTTTTCCTGTCCTCCTTCAAGTTGCGGCCCTTGCCTCCCTCCACCGCATCGCCCCCTTCGCTCTTGTCGCCCACGTTGTCCCGCCCAGCCCGGCTTATCCGTATCCACTCCACCAAGCTCCACCCCCAAGACAGCGCTGGGTGGGGTTCGCCAGGACAACGGGGCGGTCCCCGGAGTCGGGAGCTCCCGCCACGACGTCATCGATAGGTACACACAGTATCGTATCGACGCGAGCTTCGAATCGGAAGAAGCCTCATAATCACACCGCCCGAGCAGACCGCGCTCGACGCTCGAGCAAAGCAAGCGTTCATGTACCAAAGCCATGATGTATAACCGAGAACCTGTATGTATTGCGTACAAGTTGAATGAATGAATGAATGAATGAATGTGCTACAAAAACTGAATGCATGCAAGCGTAAGCCAAGAAGTAAGAAAAACAAGTGTGACGTGCCCGTACGTGCAGAGAAAGAAAAGGTAGGTAGTAGTAGAGATAACAATACTGTAAACAACCGCGCCTCGGGCACCTAGGACTCTCGCTCGCGGCTCGCTCCAGTGTGTGATGAGAGCCGCCGTCGATCGTCAACGGGAGGGCGCTGCCGCCCCGCGTGCACAAGCGTCGGGAGAAGGAAAGAAGGCGAGCGACGCGAAGAGAGCCGTCGATGTACCCTGATCATCCATCACTACAGTAGCTAGCACTGGGGAGCAGCAGACGTAGACGGAGGCGCGCATCGCGAACTGACACAAGGCTTGGTACACGCACGCGTTTGTACAAGCGGCCCGTCCCCATCGAGAACGAATGCATGGAAGAGCAAGAGCAAGAGCAAGAGCGTAGGTGAAACACGGGCGGCCGGCCGGGGACCGGGGGACGGGCGTATAACAGGACGTAAGTAGACTGTAGAGAGAGCATTGAGAGAGAGAGAGCGGGATGCGGTGGATGGTATGCGAGTGCGGTGTGCGGTTGTGCGGTATGCGGGGATTGCGGGTATGCGAATCTATGCGGGGGGCCTTCTTCTAACGGACATCGGACATCTATTGGTAGACGCGGACCGAGGCGATCTTCCATTGCGCAACTGCAGAGACAGAAGGTGTTAGTGTCAGTTTCGGGTGTCACAGCGCGCCTCTCCCAGCGACCAACGCGGAGCCGCGCGGGCGAGGCAACCGGGACGATGCCCGGGACGATGATAGGTAGACAAGCACGCACCATCGAAGTTGGACGCGTTGGCAACGGCGTCCGCGCAGGTGCCGGGGCAGCTCGACTGCGAGTACGCCGCGCCCGCCCAGTCGCCGCAGAGGGTGATGTCGAAGATGAGCTGCTGCTTCTTGAACTTTGCCGCGATGTCGCAGTCGGTGTTGGGGAAGTACGCGGTGGGGGTGCCCCAGCCGGACGGGTCGGGCGTCTTCGCGGCGAGGTCGGACGGGATCGCGTCGCGGTCGAAGAACCAGACGGAGATGCCGTCGGACTCGAGCGTGTGCGCGTACACGCCGCCGGCCTGCATGTTGAAGAGGTGCCCGAACGTGTTGTTCTCCTTCTGCTGGTACGCGCAGCCCGCGTTGTTCCCGTTCGAGGACGTGCACGTCAGCCCGAGCTTGTTCGAGAGCGCGTCCGCGGCCTTGTCGAGCGTGCAGTCCGCGCCGCTGTGCAGGGTGATCTGGTTCTGCAACTGCTCGTTGACGCCCTCTGCACGGAGGTGAGTGCGCGGCTCAAGCGGGATGAGAGAGCATGGACGTACCGATGATGTCGATCTCGCCACCGTTGGGCCAGTCCGCGCCGGCGCCGAGGGACCAGTAGGCGGGCCAGACACTGCAGCCATGGGGCATGGAGTAGATGTCTGCGACGAAGAGGCCGCGGTCGAAGCTGTCGTCGGTGGTGATGCGGATCGACTTGCGCTTGCCGTTGACGAGGTTATCGGACTGGTCTACGGCAAGGACGACGGTACCGTCATCCTGGACGTAGGCGAGCTTGGCGTCGTCGTCTTTACCGACGAACTTGACGAGACCGTTGGTGGGGTCGGCACCGGTGAAGAAATTCCAGCCGCTGTGGTCGGGAACGTCAGCAACTTGCACATGAGGGTCGACGCGGCGGGGAGACGGAGATGGGGAGAGCGATCCATCTGAGAGATAAACGACCGTGCTTGGACCCGCGGATCGTGTTCAACCAGCAATCTGTTTGGTCTAAGAAGTTCTGACGCCACTAAAATGGTTGCATCGTCGGGTTGCGAATAGTATGGACCGGGCTTTACCTCGTTCTTCGGTATGTGTTCGAATTGTGTGCAGACGGGATAACGACGGAATCTCCCAGAGGTGGGGAGAAACTGAACGACTTACTCGAAGAACGACTGTCCAGCGTACTCCTTCACGAGCTTGTAAGAGCTGCTCCGAGGGACGTAAGAAACGGCACGGCCGGCGTTATTGTGGCGACGAGTGTGTGCGCCATGGTGGGGCATGAGGGCGGAGCCTGACGCGGCGAAGGCGAGGACGACAGTAGTGAGCGCACCGAGCATGATGGGCGACAAGAAGGAGGGTGGGGGTGAAGGAGAGGCAGGGAGACCGCAACCGGGAGGGGGGGAAGAAATAGGGAGGGAGGACAAGGGCTGGGGCTTATAACAAAACGCGCAAAGAGGACAGGAAGGCTTAGGGTGCCTGCGTGCGCTTGGGTGGATCACGGCCACATGTCGGTTTCTGGATCTGGGGTCAATGCCCTTGGCCGCACCCGCCAAATCTCTCTCGTCTCATCCATTCTCCCGTCTCCCACGCGTCCCCGCCACGCCTTTTGTCCGCTTTTGTCTCGCTTTCGCTCTCCTCGGGCAACGGCCACAATAGCGAGCAGACAGTGACACGCACCTTTGTCCTCGAACACAGCCCGGCCACCATGCTCGACACCCCGACCGACGTCGAGAGGGGACGGAGATGAGGACGCGTCTGCCGAGCCGAGGCCGCTATCGATAGCACAGCCACCCCGTACCTAGCGTCGTCAAGCAACTGTTGCGCTGCGCTTCCGAACCCCCGGACCCGCCCACCGCCCGACACCCTGCGCACCCTCTCTCTCGCCGACCAGCCTGCTGCGGACGACGCCCGGCATGCACTAACAGCGGCTTACGGCGGCTGCGAAGAATGGGGACAAGGCAACTCGGTCTCGGCATGGCGGAGGCGTGTGCGAACACATGTTTCCGAGCTTCTTCACGACAACTTGAGTACATCTTTGCTGCGAACCTCATTCATGCATGCGCACTCGACCTCTCAGATCTCACGAAAAGAAATCGAACATCCCAGACTGCCCCGCCAAGCGCG
Source organism: Lentinus tigrinus ALCF2SS1-7 (assembly GCF_003813185.1). NCBI lineage: Eukaryota > Fungi > Basidiomycota > Agaricomycetes > Polyporales > Polyporaceae > Lentinus > Lentinus tigrinus. The sequence continues at coordinate 113,907 of NW_027137927.1, forward strand.
AACATCGTGATCAAGAATATTGTACGAGCGTCGAGATCGCGCTCCCGGCAGTGGGCACGTTGCACGTTCCTCGCGAGTCGCTGGATCATTTCTGAATTCAGTTCCGTTCCTGCCAGGAAATGATGCTCTCGATGCCTCCTGGATGCCTCAGATGTAGATGGTCCACTTGCGTTCAAGCTTTCCGCTTCTCGCGAACGGGTTCAGGTAAGCAGTTTCCCGAACTTTCGGGGGGTCCATCGTCTCTGCAAGTCTCCAGGCCGAGCGTTCCGAAGTTACAGTTTGCAAACGCCGAGGACGCTCGTGGACGCGCACGGATTCACGGAAGCAATCACAGCTAGGATCCCAGGGCCGGGACCATTGTTCACAACACGGCACCTTGACACCGAAGCGCACCTTGTCTCCATGCGAACATATTGCGCAGGGCAGCTCTTGACTCTTGAGTACTTGAGTCCTAGGGCGCTGGCATCGACCATGTCACCTCGGACATTGTCAGTAACATTGCAAGACCCCAGCGTACAAAGCAGGCCTCGTCACCATCCATAACTCGCCCCATGGCCAGCGAACAAAGACCCTACCTCGCTGAACGCTCATCTCGGTCCGGATCGGAAGACAATGCATGCTGAGGTGCGGGACGCATCGCAAGAAGCGGATGGTAGCGGTGTGCACTGTGTGCGGCCCTTCCCTTCCCTTCATCTCGAGGCTCGGAAATAGCGCATCTGTGACTATTACTTCGAATTCTGTCGGGGGAAACTCCCGCCTGGGCCTCCCACGGGAGTGCGCATACACCGTGCCCGTTTCCTGAATGGCTGCTTCGATTGGCTGCAGTATGTACTAGTATTGCACGCTCAGCGCTGCACCCTTCAATTCTTCGCTTCGCCGCAACTCGCCGCACTTAAGATTCAAACCAAGACGCGGCGCTTGCGACTTTACCAGGAAGTGAGCAATCACGAACAGGCCTAGGAACACGCCACAAGCAGGCAGGCCACGAAGGCGCCACATGCCACCGGTGAGCATACTGTAAGTACTTAGAGCATGCACATACAGTACTCAAGTACTTATCTTTGCAAGTTGCAACTCCGAGTCAGCTTCCGTGTCGTACGTTCGTTCATCTGCATCACCAGTGGTACTGCCCTTCCGCCATCTCCGTCAAGCACTCTCCCCGATCGATCCACGCGTCACGCGTCACGGCCCGCGGGGCGTGCTGCCACCACGAGATCCTCCCGAGTCCCTGCTCCCTGCCCCGGGGTCTCTGTCCGGCGAAGTACTGCACTGGAGGAGGACTTGAGCTTCATCTAAGAAAGTACTTACACACAGTACCCACCGTGCCTAGTGTGCACGCACGCGATGCTCCACCTGCTCCACTCCAGGCACCCGCTTGCACTGGCTATGGGGTCAAATCCTCGAGGGTGGGGTACCCTCCTCCTTCCTTCCCGCCGGGATTGACGGTGCTCCGGGCGCGATGCGCGGTGCGTGCAGCGTGGTGCTACTGACAGTGATAGAGTTGCGGAGATTCGGCCTTGCCAGTGTCCTGTCACTGCTTCCGCAGCGGCGACCGCCAGTGTTCTTGGAATGCATACTCCATCGACGGCAAGCTACTTGCAGCCCTATCCACCTGAACGGAAAGCCCCGACTCCTGAGCATCTGGCAATTGCACTACGGACACCGTAAATTCCTTTACCTTCGTTCGAGTCAGACAAGTCACAGACTCCGTGCAGCAGATCATAGATGCGAGTTCATGGCGTGAAGCGTACCTCCGGAGTTCCACGCGAAGGGATCCCTGGATACCACCGTACGACGATCTCTGCGCCATTGGCTCGTGGACACTCGCACGCCGGGGTTGTTCGTCAGGAAAAGGGCATTGTCACTGCATGGTTCGTATGGTACGCACGCTCCCTCAACTCATGCTGATCAGCTGTCCCAGGGATTAAGCAGAAGGATTGCGAAACGGCACGGGCGGCCGCGGACAAGGTCCTTGAGGCACGTAGAGTCCCGCCCGCTTCACGCACTGTGTTCAAGCGCAGGTGTAAATGGCGATAATATGGCACATCTATCTGTTCTTTCATGCTCGGCTTCTGTGAGCAGATAGAAGGATCAGTTCGAACTCCCGACCTGCCAGTGCGCGCGATGCCACACCACACAGTACTCACAAATGGAGACCTCCCCGCGCCTACGCTACTGGGACACACCTCTTCTTCAAGCAACGACCTCCGCGACCACATCCTTCAACCGCGCGAGATGCCACTCCGAGAGCGGCGGCGCGTCCTCGTTCGAGTGCGCGAACCGGAGATGACGCAGACGCAGTCCCCGTGCCGCCCGCATCTCGAGTGTCACCACCAGCCCATGGTGCACTCTCTTCATATCCGCGCACGTCACCGCCAGCCTCTCCAGCCTCAGGCTCGTCCGCCGGGGAGGCGCCTGGCGCAGCGCGCGGAGGAGGCCCACGCACGAGCGAAGCCGCGTCGTCAGCGCGACGAGCCCGGGAAAGAGGTCGAAGAGGATCGTCCATTCGACGCGCCGCATGCACGCCAGCGTCGGGATGTGCGCGAGGTCCACGTGCAGTTCGGTGATGGCACGATGGCTCTGCGAGGACAGGACGGATGCGATCTCAGAGAGGCGGGGGTAGGGCAGTGGACTTGTGGGCCGGAGATCGGCGGCCCATTCGCGGGATGGCAGCGATACGAAGAGGCGCGGGGTGCGTTCTCCAGAAGCGAACCATTTGAGCAATAGGCCGGCGGGGCCGCCGTCTTGGCCCAGAGTAAAGGCGAGGTCGAACGTGGTGACCGCGTCAAGCACGGCTGAAAGGGCTCCGATGTGCGATCCTGCGTGGTCCGGGAGGAAAACCCGAGATAGGGGCGTGTAAGAGTGTAGCCACAGTGTCATGCGTGCCATTGGCGGACAAAGGATGTGTTTGAGCAGGATGGGGAAATTGCTGTCCCAGGGGCTCCAAGAGTCGTCGTACATCTCCCATTCGCGCAGGTGTGGGAAGTGGACCGTAGGCACCGTCGGGTCGTCCGACGTGTGTTGATCAGTGTCAATCAGGCCTGCCAGTTCAAGGTACTCAAGAAGGGGGCATTGCTGCATCGCGGCGAGGAGCTGGCTTAGAGATATATGGCCCTTGTGAAGGATCAACGTCTTCAAGGAGGGAACTATCATACGAAAAGCGAGGAAATTCACGTTCACTTCAAGATAACGCAGCTTAGGGTACCTGTCCGCGTACGCTGCGGTGCTTGTAGCTTGATCCGGGACGGACCTGTGGTAAGAGACGATATCATCCTCGAAGATGCACCGCAGAGTCTCCAAACTCGGCAGTGGCCCCAGCGCGAGCATGCGTTGTTGGAATTCAGGTTCCAGATCCGGGAACCCCTCCCATTCCACGGACAACACCGAGAGCCTGGGGAGGTACGGTGCCAAGAAGGGCGTCTCGAGGACATCGAGGTTGTTGTGCGACAGGGTGAGGTGAAGTGGGAGCTGGTGAACTCGTTCGAGCACGTCGATCCAGAGCGTCTGGTGTTCGTCACGACGAGTAGTCATGAGGACGCGTTTGACAGCGAGCAGATCGCGCCAGAACTCCGGGGTACCGTGGATGGCAGCCCGCCAGCGCCGGCATACGTGGGAGAGCCGAATGTCCCCGCGACATGTCGGCTCGACGAATCTGAAGATGTGGATGAGGAGTTCAAGTGGTAGATCGTGTATGCTGGTGGTAGGTTTCGAGGTACTTGCTACTGCAGGGTTGGCAGTTGCGGACCGATTAGACCATTGCTGGTCCGAGTCATCTTCAGCGGCATGATGGCAGAGACTGAGGTGATTTGGACTTCATCGTCATCAAGTGTGAGGACATGAGAAGTTGGCACGTACTCCTTGGCAAATTCACAGGCATCCATTGTGTCTGGGACTGGGAGAGCGGGCAACGAGTTACAATATCGATGTAAGTAAGAGCAAAAGAGGCAGGTCAATATTATGTAATAGTTTGTTCTTACCGCAGTCTCCCATGTCACGTGGTGCCAGAACTCGCTCAACTTCGACTTGTAGCTTCAACCATAGTACTAGCATCGCCGCCATCGCCGCTCAAGGCTCTCTGCCAGCCTGGATCCTGACAATACCCGCGGGACATGCTTCCACTCCGAGATCCTGATTTCTCGCAACCCACATCGGGGACATCTGTCCGGTCGGCGACGAAATTCCAGTACCACTTACTCGTGTAGGACTTCAGCTTCGTGAATCACACAGTACCCACCCCGCACGCACGCGATGCTCCACCTTCTCTAGTCCAGGCACCCGGCGCTGCAGCCTCTACAAATCACAATCTTCGAGGGTGGTCCCCGAGTCCCTTCTGCCGCCGGCATTTACGGTGCTCCGGGTGGTGCGTGAGACCTACTATCTGGACATACCCAAGTACTTCATGTTGCGGACTCCGCAGATTGACACAGCCGACGAGCCATGAGGCAGGAACCAGGATTTGACCGGGCGGCCTCACATGTATGGTTGGTGGCAGATAGTCCAGGTCCTCGTCCTCAGAGGACGTTCGACCGAGAGAACGACGACCTTGACATGGCGATTGACGATGACTAGCCCTGGCCCGGCCGGCGCTGTCTCTTATCCCCTTTTGTTGTTTTGTTGTCGACCTCCAGTGTTGCAAGAAGGGCAGCGTCGCCGGTGCGTAAGTAAATACATACATATCTATTGCGAGGATAGGCCAAAGGCGACGACATCTACCAACCAACAACAAGGCAAAAACGGTCAGACTCCTGCAAGCTCCTCATTCGTGCCAGTAGGGAGCGGGTGCAAATGCGGTTCGATACTCTCTTCACGCCCCTGAATCCCTGGATTGATGACGGACCCCAGCGACCGAACGAAGCTCGGCGTCTCGTCGTAAGCGTTGACGGAAATGTGTAGCGGGTCATCCTTGGGGACACGGAGAGTCGTCTGGCTCGATTCTTGCAGCTGCAGGAGGAAGCGCGAGATCAGGATCGACATGATCCTGGCGGTGGTTGGGATACCGGGAGCAAGTTGCAGCGGCGTCCGAGTCGTGAGTTTATGCTCACTAATTAGGGGTACGTGAGGTGCTTACGGGTTCATGAATATTGTGAGGTAGGCGAAGCCGGAGCTATGGATGTCCACCCTCTTTTGTGGCGAGTAGATAGAGGGATCAGTTGTGCGGAACAGCCTGAGGGAGCTTGTGACTCCTTACCGAGATCACCGAGAAAACGAGGAAGAGGATGTTGATGACACCGAAAAGTCTGTTGTGGTAGCGTCAGACAAATACATGAGGTACGGGTAACCGATGGTGTCGTTCCGTGCAGCGGCAGACGTACAAAAAGTAGACCGTTCCTATTTCTTTCGTGAGACACCAAGTCTGAAGCAATGAGGCAAGCTTGACGTACCATCGCGCAGGAATATGCTCGGGAGGGATAACTTTCCCGAGCGTCGTATATCTCTCAGGGCGCCGCGGCTGCCGAGACTTGTCCAAGTGATATAGATCACCAAAACGTCCGCAGCGATGACCAACGCACGCGAGATGATCGCGACTGCGTGGTTTTCTCGATGAATCAATGAACATTCGCCGCTGCCACCTACAAGCTGACTTACGTCTTCAACTGCAGAGTCAGTAACGGTTGGGGTGGCCTTAAGGATCACACGAAGTCGCACCTCAGATCAAGCACCGAGTTCATGGTGTCGACATATAGGCATCCCAAGGGCGGAAGGATCTCTCCGGAATAGTGATAGGCGTAAGGAACCAAATTGGCGGCTACTGGCGCCATCGACAGTGCAAAAACCAGTAGCCCGAGCAGCTTGCTCTTGCTCAATACGTATGCACGGAGGGTGGAGAAGGCTATCCGCAGGCCATTAGCATGCGACTCTCCACGTAGCGTAGCAATAGACGCGGCTCACCGGCAGATGGAAGCATCTGAAGCAAGATAACGACGTTCCCAGCCTGCTGGAACGACGCACATCTAGCGGCGCGACAGGTTAGCAGGAGCTTTGCGCGGAAACATCGTAAAGTGCACCAACGCCTGTGATATTGAAAGATCAATATGATTACAAACCCCAATGGTTCGCACAGCTCACCTGATCGGTGAAAATAGACCCGTTGAATGCCACGAAGCTGAAGACAAAAGTCGCCACGGTGAGGTACTTGTTCGTGAAGAAGAGAAGGGCGGCCCCGCTCGTTTTGGAGTTCCAGAAGCATCCTACTTCTCGGTCGAATGTCACGATTGTGTCGTATATGAAGAGCACTAGAACGAAGACCGAGTGAGCTCATTGAGCTAGTAGGAACGTGACTATGGACGGACCCGCCGACGCCGTGATGCAGTAGTCCTGGTTATACCTGTTGGCAGAGTCAACAGTTGAGGTTGTAGTACTTGGCCGAGGGTAAAGGATTTACAGGAGACTGAATAGTGCCACGATCACATCGGCGTCTGAATGCGGGTTGGATGCTGCCATGGGTTTCGGAGTGGTTACTAACTTGAGTGTGGTGTGTGCTGACCTCGCACGGGATTAGTACAAGTTTCTCCTTTGCGATTTCCCAACATGCGACCCAATGGTTTATACCCCTTCGCATAGAGCTGTGCTAGCAGTGGTCAGCGCAGCCGTGGTAAGTAGCAAAGTTCTTTGGTAGTCGTTCAGACAACCGAAGACGCGAACCGCACCGTCCCATCTGGCAGTACATCATGTCCATACCTTCTTGTGATGCTGGCCCTGCGGCCGATTCAGTAGGTCTAGCCCGTGGAATCATTCTAGTGGCAGCCTGAGAGCGATCTCGACAGAGGTAAGATGTCTGTCGCCCGACACTTCTTCAGCTTCGTCGACCAGTGCATTCTGCATGACCGGACACATGCCATGGCTGTAGCCTAAAGCAGAAGCATCTAAGTTTTGACAGAGAAGCGCGTTCAGGAGGTTCTCCGGATGGTTGCTCAGTGACGCCGTGAAGCAACGTCCGGTTTTGTCTCAAGGCAACCGGCAACTTGGACCAATGAGACGAACGCGAAGAAGGCCTCTGGGCGTCTTCTCAGCTCACCGGACCATCTTCCTTGTCTGCAAGTCCGGGGATGTGCCAAGTACTTCCCGATGACGACTCTGACCGCGTTCTGTCAGTCTGGTAAGTTCATGTACTGTCGTGTGAACTTACAAAGTGAAGAAATTGGCCGCGACAAGGTGAAAGGCGTTGGTGGGGGTGGATGTAGTGGGTACGAAGAGGGCCGCTGGGACGGCCTGAGAGAGGTTCGGCGAGATCATCCCGGCAACGCTGCAAGGGTACCTCATGGAGTGTGTGTGTGTATGTCGTCGTTTATTGCCCGTGAAGGCCGGGCCTTATGGTAGGCAATACATGCAGTCTTCTACCTAGCTAGTGAATCGACTTCGAGGAGGTCGGACAATACATCGAAGGGCGCCCCGAAGGGCACCCGGCGTCCGGAGGAGTAACTAAGGTAACCTCATGGAGTATAAGACACGGCTGTATGTCGCTATCGAAGGTGAGCCGGCTTGTATGGAGAAGAAGTTTAGGGAGAAAAAGGATGTTCCAGCTGCAAAGGCGCACGAGGTCACTCCCGCTTTGGCGCTTCCTGATGCGTCGCTTGCGGTTACCGTAGTGGTTGGTGTATAACTAGGTCAGCCTGATGTACATCATATTCATTATAATGCATTCTGGTTCTACTGCAGGTATGAACATTGGCGCAATTGCACGTCCGTTGGATGATGCCGAGAAGACAATGATATAAAGCTAAATATTGCTATGGATACAGGTGGTGATTCGGCTCGGACAGACGAGAGAGGAGACTACTCGTGCAGCGTGATGGTACAGCGCTTAGAACGGGTTAGGCCTGACTACCTGTTCCCGCGGGCCAATCGATCCAAGAAGGAATCGATGCTGTTCGTACGGCGAAGGGAGCGTCCCGATGCGTCACCAGGTTTCCCCGAGCGTCGTCCGAGGCCTTCGTCGTCGTCCGCGAAGCACATGTAACCTAGGACGAACGGCAAACACAAGACTTCTGCAGGGGCATGTCAATTCATCAGATGTGCGACGACGATAGATATACGACGTACTTGTGATCACGCGGACGATGAAGCCAATACTCTTGATGACAACGTGAGCGACGACGCCGACAATCGCAACAGGAACCACTGCGCGAAGGTACATCAGTTAACCTGCAGACGGCTAAACACGAAGGACGTCTACACACGGATGATGGCTGAGATAATTGCTCTGTGTCGCTCCAAATCAGCATACGGACGGGAGTGTCGATTGTGAAACACTTACCCCATGACGATCAATACTTCAGCGGTGTGTGGCTAAGGGTAAGGGTGTTCTCGGTGGTAACTTGGGGTGAACGGTACTGTTGATGATTTCGAAGGGACGAGTAGGCTCGTCTTATATATGCAGTCCATGGTCGGCGTGCTCTCGGCTCGATTGCGATCTAAACCACTCGCACCTCCCGGGTTCTGCCCCACGCAATTGGGTCTGACATCATCGAATGTGTACACTTCCCCTATTATTCTGTGTTTGGGGAGAGGAGTCGCAGAGCTGAACATGTTAATGCATCATGTAACATCGACCACACTGTACATACCGCGCAGTGAGAGGACTAGTATGGTAAGAGCCGACCGATTGGGATCCAGATCGAAAGCGGGAGGAACCGCCATGGTCGAGTACTGAATGTACCCGAGGCCCCTGACGGATCGTGCAAGGTGGAGTCATATAACACCAAATAGGCGGAAACAACTCGAATGAACCCTTGAATGTCGCGATGGTTCAGGAGTCATGGCTATGCGGCTGTGGCTGAAAGTGAATAAATGAACAATCCTATGACATCGGACGGCCGGCAAGATGAATCTGGTCGGAGATCAAGATTTCAGAGACTCACCTGCACCCGGCGAATAAAGTCACTGAGAGGCCGCGGAGCAGCTATACAGTGCAGCCATCAGAGAATCTGCGTTGTGACGTTCTAACTAACAGCGACTGATCAACGGCGCTCAGAGTTGAAAGACACTTAGGACAGCTTACCATGGCCTGCTCGTCCGGTATCCACAGTTATGGTAGCCGCCTTGACGGTAATGTTCCGGTTCACTCCTCCTTTCGGGAAGGTTCAACGGACCAACGCCTACGAGAGCATGAGATATCGATCCCAAGCACATGTGAAAGCGTGACGTACATGACTGGGAGCGACACAGAAAGTAGATTGGATGCGAGGAATAGTCTTCGGAGGGGCCGCGCTCGAAAAGCGCCCCATTATATACTATACGCCTGGTTACCAGTCTTGTGGGGTCCTGTGTTTGTATCGACGCAGGAGAGGCGATAACACGTGTCCGTCGCCAACCGCATATCTGCGGGCGGCGGACTTTGGTTGCATATCCAGCAACTGTGACGCACTTCTGCCTGCGCGAAGGCAACAGTCCTTCCCGGTATATCCGTTCTTATCTGCGTGCCGGATCACAAATTCGGTCAGCGATATCAGGACACATGCCTAGATGGAATCGATGGGGAGACATACCGTACGACAGAGTGGACATCTGAAAGCAATTGATCGTCGCCACAGTTATTGCGGCACGCGAAGAGGTATCGGCGCGGAGCAAGACGGACTCAGCAATGATGCAGTAGATAGCGTGTCCCAGCCAAGTGCTGTGCAATGACCCGGATGTGGCCATAGCCTCCGAGTCTGCGTGTGCCTCTTGCGCTCATACCACCAGTAGTCCAGTAGATGTATTGGATGCCGCGCCACAGCGACCAGCGCCACGAGGAAAAGGATTGCGGTGACAACAAAGTGACATGCAGCGAGATGGCCTACACAGCAACAGTGCAGGAGGAAGCACGAGATTAAGATCGACATGATCTTGGCGGCGGTATGGGATACCGGGAGCTGCAGCGGCGTTCGAGCCGTGAAATCTATGCTGAGTCACTGACTAGGCTCCAGCGTCGTCGGTGTGCTGTACATAGGACGGACGGAGTCGCGCAGACACAGGACATGGTGGTTGGGCTGGGACCCGGTAAAGCCGGGCGCGGACACATCGGAGTCGAGCCGCTGGGTGGGCGGGCTGACTTGAGCCGCTGTCGTCCTGTGTCGGCGAGCAACTTCAGTGTAGCGAGCTGGGATCAATCGTATTCGTGAGTGCGACGTACAGGAGTGCTACGGTAAAGACAGGTGTCCGGGAGGACGCGCGAGTGAGAAAGGGAGAGGCAGGCGGGACGAAAGGCTGAGCACGATGTCGCGAGCGATGAGTGCGACGTGATGGGAAGAGAGGAAAGCTGTCGCCGGCCCCTGCACTGACGGGTTGGTGAATATTGCAACTGTTGATCTTCACTGGACGACTTCCGTGGTGCAACTAGCAGCGCGTTACGGAGACTGGAGATGACATTGAAGTACTAGTACCCATAGCTCAAGTCACAAAGCCAAGAAAAGTTCAACTTAGAGATGACAAACTTCGAGGTTATGGATGTGACAGTATCATAGGGCTACGAACAGAGTTGAGTCTGTCGTGGTGCAAGAAATGGACGACCGCAGACCACATATTATGCCTGAGAAGACGACGGGACAGCCCGCGAGACCTGCTCTCGCGCCTCCTCCAACTCGGAGTGCCGTTGCAGGTCCGGTTCAGGGTTGTTGTCGAAGTCGTCGTGCCGCAGGTCTGGATCGATGACGCCTCCGAGAGACCGCACGAAGCTGGGCGTGTCCTCGGAGCCGTTCAGTGACATGTGCAGCGGGTCGTCGGAGTCGACTCTGACGGTGACCTGGCTCGCTTCTTGAAGTTGGAGGAGGAAGCGCGACATGAGGATTGCGGTGAGCCTGTCAAATGATGGTGCCGATGAGCCAACCATCGCAATATTCGTGATAGTGGAAAGCATACGGGGCCGTGAATATCGTGATGTAAGATGACCCGCCTTCAATTGCCACCTGGGGAATGATGGGTACAATGGATCAATGAGGCACTCAATGGTCCGCAGCGGCTTACTGAGAGTAGAATCAAGATGAGGTGGAGCGTGTTCAGGATGAACAACACTCTGAGATAAATGATGAGATCAATTGTCGGTCCTGGAGGCTTGTTGTGAAGGAACATACACGAAATATACGGTTCCTATGGATGAAAGTAAGCAATGAGTCCATGGTATGGCCGCATGAGTCAAGGTGGAGACATACCATTGCAGATGAAGACATACGAAAGGGGTAGTCTGTCTGACTGTCGTGGACCCCTCTTGAATACCTCCCGATTGCTCAGCTTTATCCACGTTATATATACGAGCAGCGTATCTGCAACCATGAGCGGTACTCGAGAGGCAACGGCAACTATGCGGTTGTTGGGTGAGCATCTTTACTGGCATTGCGTGGCAGGCAGGTGACCTACGCCTTCCGTAGCCTTAGCACGTATTGGATAAGACCATATGAAAAGGAAACGAACCTCCTTTCAATGGAATCAGTCATGTATGATGTCTTTAGGCATCCAAAGGGCGGGAAGTTCTCTCCTTCGATGTCATAGTTGTATTCAACCTGCGAAGCAAGGTGAACTGAGGTCTGCGTCCATCACGTGACAAGGTGAAATATCACCGCACTTACCAGATTAACACCTATAGGTGCAACAGACAAGGCAAAGACGAGAAGTCCAAGGTACTTCCCGCTCAACGCGCGTGCACGGAGACCCGAGAAGACTAATCGCAGCCACAAGAATGAGATCTCGTGACATTTAGGTCAGAACGGCGAAGCTTACCAGCCCAGGGAACCATCTGCAGCGCTATCAACGAAGGAGAAGTAAACTTCATGAAGAAGGAACAGCTGTAAAAACCGAGCATGAGATCGCCGTTATGTGCAATATGAAAAGCTTGGGTACAAACCTCTATACCCAATTCACGTATCAAATTGAGCAACAAATATCAGAAGAGAAGCTGCTCACCTCGTCCGAGGGGAAAGTCGCGAGTGAAACCAAACTGATGACACTGAGAATCATGGAGATGCCCTTGTTTGCCAGAAACAAGAATGTCGCTACGGTCCATTTGGCGGTCCGGAAGCATGTCACTTCTCGATTGAACGTGACAATGGAATCGTAAATGAAGAGTACTGCGGTAAGGGGAATTGTGATCAGTGAGTTTAACGAGAATGAGATTGCGCTCAAGTATACAAACCTGAAACTGCCACAAAACAGCAATTCACAGTATACCTATTCGGGGTTGTCAGCAAGCGGAGTATTAGCCCAGAAGAGCGAGTAACATACAATGAGTTGTAGAGTGCTGCAAGCGCAGCCGCGTCGGCCTCGGCACCGGAAGACATGGGCTCGGATGGTGTGAATGCAATGCGGGACTTTCAAGGGCTGAATGCTGAGCAGCCGCCCCTGAAGTGGGGTGGCGAGTCATATACTCGAGCGAAGAGATGCGGTCAGTATGTTGGACGGCGATTCCTGGATGGTAGTCCAGTAATCTGGAGATGCAGAAGCAAGAAGGCTTCTGCGGCATCGCGACACGTTGTTGGTTGTTTCTTTCCAGATCTCCTGCAGAAAGGGTTAGGGGTTGAGATGAGACGAAGCTCAAAAATAGGAGCTACTCACTTGAATTGAACAACACGACCGCATTGCCCCGCGATGCGGTCAAACTAGGCCTGTCCGCGACAGGTACATCTTCATCCACATATCAGCTTCTATGTCTAGAGCTGTGACTCAGTGCATGTGCGGTCATTGCTTGGATCTGATACCTCCGACTCTGCGTGTGCTTGCTCCGAGTCGGCTACTCACACATCGAGAACATGCGGATCACGCGTGTTGTCGACAAGAAGCCTCACATCTTATATCCAACTTACAATCGAATGGACAGGGGCGCGCGACGCATTGAGCTTCATCTTACAAATTGAGAGTACCATTTGGGGGGGG